>NC_139229.1:1849544-2047044 GCF_977018435.1 Lepisma saccharinum
TAATCGTTCGTTACCTTCTAAGTCTTGTGCCCGATGTGGAAAGACGATCAGCATTGCAAATTTAAGTAAACACCTCAAAATTTGCAAACCATCGATCAAACGAGGAACATTGAAAAGGAAAATCGATAATCCAGAAACGGAAGCTTCCACTTCCAAACAAGTTAAATTATCGGATGAATGCAAACCGATTAGATCTGCATTCAACGACCAACTCCAGGATTTCTCTTTTACTTCGGAACCAGGCCGTGACATCCTTAGTTTCTTGCATGAAACGAAAACATCTGTACTAAATATTCTAAAAAATAAACTTGAAAACAACTCTATAAAAGTATATGTTGTTCTGTTTTCTGAATACGAGAAAGTTGATGGCACAACGAGTATTTTTTATCATTGTACAAAAAACCAGACTCTTCATTTGGCGGACGTCGAAAATTTGGACAACTTCTATTATAAAGTTACCAATGAGCTGGTTAAGAAACATGACGATTTCGAGGCTAAAGGGTCGGGATGGTCTCTGTGTGGAAGTCCTCACACGTTAACCGTTTACGTGAACCGATTCTCGCCTCTTCGTGCTTCCAGCTATGTTCCTCTTCCACCGAACATTCAACACAAGAGGGCTGTGTTAAATATACAGAACAGCGATAACAAGTGTTTCCTTTGGTGTGTGTTGGCTGCACTGCATCCTGTTCATTGCAAAAATAATCCACAGTGGGTTGGACATTACAAACAATACGAGTCCGAGTTTGAAAGTGTAATGTCTGGCATCGAATACCCGGTGACATTGTCGGATATAACAAAGTTCGAAAATCGTGCAGGAAAACGCATCGCTATTAATGTATATTCCTTCACGTCAGATAAATATCTCGTGCATCCAGTCAGGATAAGCGATATCGACGATGACGATGCTCGTGTGATTAATCTTCTTCTAATTTCAAACGAGGATGTTCATCACTATACGCTAATTCGTTCTCTATCACGTTTGGTCAGAAGTCAAACAACCAAGTATGCAACCCACATCGAAGTTTGCCCGAGATGCCTAACCACGTTCGACGATCGTGACCGACGTGATCATCAAAATCTTCATAGTCGTCAAATTGCTATCGAGAAACTTGCCGAACATAAAATTTATTGCGGCAACAACAGACCGGCTAGAATGTTGATGCCCGAAACGAACGAAGTCGAAGAATTCAAAATGCACAAAGCATTGTTGGAACATCCGGCCATCATTGTTGCTGATTTCGAGGCGTTCCTCAAACCACTCTCCTACTGCGAACCGGATCCTGAAATTTCCTCCACAACGCCGTACCAGCTTCATCAACCAAACAGTTTCGGCTATGTTGTTGTGCGACGTGATAAAATAAATGAAGCATATATATACCGCGGGCCAAATGTAATCGAACACTTCCTGGAAAAAATGGTGGAGGAGGTTGAGGTAATTGGTAGCGTACTGCTTACATCAAAACCGATGGCACCTTTAACTGAAAATGAACTTGAAGATTACAATTCCACTGAGGTGTGTCCGGTATGTGATCAAAGTTTCACTGATGAGAACAAAAAAATATTCCACCACGATCATTTCAGCGGAAACTACATAGGTGGAATTTGCAATACGTGCAATCTTAAAATCCAGAAACCTAAATTCATCCCCATATTCTTTCACAACGGAAGCGGATATGATTTTCACCACCTGGTGAGACATCTTGGCTACGATCCGAAACGTATAGGTGTCTTGGCCGAGAATGAAGAACGCTACATTAGTCTCAGCAAGCAAGTGTCGATTCCGGGAACGAAAAATACAATCGAGATGCGCTTCCTGGATTCGTATAGATTTCTCTCTGCAAGTCTGGATGCTTTAGCGAACAAACTCACCGACGATCAATTCAAAATAACTAGAGCTAGTTTTCCCAACGTAGACATAGAACTCGTTAGACGTAAAGGGATTTATCCTTACGAATACGTCAGTGATGATTCTAAATTTAACGACGACGTTCTCCCACCTCCAAGGGAATTTTACAGCAGACTCAGAGAGAAAGGAATCACGGACGAAGAATACCAACACGCGCAACTCATGTGGGAGAAATTAGAATGTAGGACACTCGGAGACTACCACGATGCCTACTTAAAATTAGACGTCACGATACTCGCGGATGTTTTTCAAGCGTTCAGGACAACGGCAACGAATATTTACAAATTAGATCCAGCGTATTTCTACAGTCTACCGGGATTAGCGTGGTCGGCAATGTTATTCCAGACAAAGGTCAAGCTGGAACTGATATCGGACGTTGACATGTTGCTATTTATCGAAAGAGGGATACGAGGTGGAATGGTGCAATGCGTACAGAGACATGCGAAAGCTAATAACGTACACATGAAAGAAGATTACGATTCAAATCGAGCATCGAATTACATCTTCTACGCCGACGTTAATAATCTCTACGGACATGCCATGGTTCAGAAACTTCCTTACGGGGGATTCGAATGGTTAGATCCCACTTCGATAGACATTATTCATTTCGACGATAGCGAGTGTGGTTTCTTCGCAGAGGTAGATCTCCAATTCTCCGACCACCTGCACGACACGTTTTCGGATTTGCCTCCGACTCCCGAAATCAAATGTCCACCCGACTCGGTTCAAGACAAGCTTTTGTTAACATTGGACCCTAAACAGAGATACGTCGTCCACTACAAGAATCTCCGGTTTTTGATTGGGAAGGGTGTTCAGATAGTAAATGTTAGAAGAATACTAAAGTTTAAACATTCCACGTGGTTAAGACCTTACATAGAAACTAACACACAACATAGAACAGCTGCCACTTCCGATTTAGACAAGGACTTCTTTAAATTAATGAACAATGCGGTGTACGGAAAGACCATGGAGAATGTTAGAAAGCACGTTGACGTGAAATTAATTTCCGATAAGAATAAATGTCGGAAGTGGATAGCCGATCCTAGATTCAAGTCGAGAAAAATTTACAACGAGAATTTGGCACTTTTCAATCTAGATATAAAATTGATGAAATTCAGAAAACCAATTTACGTTGGCGCAACGGTTCTTGACTTGTCGAAACTTTACATGTTCGAATTTCATTACGACGTGATGAAACCCTTCTACAATGATAAAATATCACTTATGTACACGGACACCGACAGCTTCATTTACAGCATACAAGCACCTAACCTATACGAAGACATAAAAAATCCTTCCATGCTTGAGTATTTCGATACTTCTGCGTATCCTCAACCCAACAGATTTGGAATTCCATCTCGTAACAAAAAAGTCCTAGGTAAACTGAAAGATGAATGTAACGGTGATGTTATTGTCGAGTTCGCGGGTTTGCGTTCGAAGATGTATGCCATGAGAACAGAGAGTAGCGTCACGAAGAAAGCAAAAGGTGTGGGCAAGAATACGGTGGAGAACAAACTCACCTTCCACGATTACATCGATTGCCTTTACTCACAATCGACGATACTAAGTATAGAACAAAGAATCCAAAGTGTATACCACGTGATTACAACAAACGAAGTTAGGAAAGTAGCATTAGATCCGCATGACGATAAAAGATGTATTTTGTCTTGTGGAATCCACACGTTGCCTTGGGGGCACTATCGTTTAGAAATTAGTAAAAATTGTATGCAATGCAATTGAAAAAAAACAAAAAAAAACTTAAATAACTATAACTAAAATAAATAAAAAAAAACTTTAACTGTCTCAAATTATCACATACACAATAAATAACTAGCAAGGACAATGAATCTCTTTGGTTTCCGAAAGCAAGCAATGGAGACTGTACACCACACGGCAGATCATGAATTTCTACCTTCCATGTTATCTAAACTTAACGGCCTGTTGATCAATCAATTTTCGGAACGCTGCTCTTCTTGCTGGAACAGTGACGATTTCGGATTCGCGACGATCGACATGACGAGGAAACCCAACGACGGAAAATACAGAAACAAAATCAACGACTTTCTAAACGTTGCAACGTTACAACGTTACAACAAAGTCGTTGATGAAATTCGAACATGTAAAGTTTCGACAAGTCAAGAACCGTTGCGCCAACGTAAATTGGTTTTCTGAATTTCATCAATTTTATATCTAGATTGAAAAGTGCCAAATTCTCGTTGTAATTTTTTCTCGACTTGAATCTAGGATCGGCTATCCACTTCCGACATTTATTCTTATCGGAAATTAATTTCACGTCAACGTGCTTTCTAACATTCTCCATGGTCTTTCCGTACACCGCATTGTTCATTAATTTAAAGAAGTCCTTGTCTAAATCGGAAGTGGCAGCTGTTCTATGTTGTGTGTTAGTTTCTATGTAAGGTCTTAACCACGTGGAATGTTTAAACTTTAGTATTCTTCTAACATTTACTATCTGAACACCCTTCCCAATCAAAAACCGGAGATTCTTGTAGTGGACGACGTATCTCTGTTTAGGGTCCAATGTTAACAAAAGCTTGTCTTGAACCGAGTCGGGTGGACATTTGATTTCGGGAGTCGGAGGCAAATCCGAAAACGTGTCGTGCAGGTGGTCGGAGAATTGGAGATCTACCTCTGCGAAGAAACCACACTCGCTATCGTCGAAATGAATAATGTCTATCGAAGTGGGATCTAACCATTCGAATCCCCCGTAAGGAAGTTTCTGAACCATGGCATGTCCGTAGAGATTATTAACGTCGGCGTAGAAGATGTAATTCGATGCTCGATTTGAATCGTAATCTTCTTTCATGTGTACGTTATTAGCTTTCGCATGTCTCTGTACGCATTGCACCATTCCACCTCGTATCCCTCTTTCGATAAATAGCAACATGTCAACGTCCGATATCAGTTCCAGCTTGACCTTTGTCTGGAATAACATTGCCGACCACGCTAATCCCGGTAGACTGTAGAAATACGCTGGATCTAATTTGTAAATATTCGTTGCCGTTGTCCTGAACGCTTGAAAAACATCCGCGAGTATCGTGACGTCTAATTTTAAGTAGGCATCGTGGTAGTCTCCGAGTGTCCTACATTCTAATTTCTCCCACATGAGTTGCGCGTGTTGGTATTCTTCGTCCGTGATTCCTTTCTCTCTGAGTCTGCTGTAAAATTCCCTTGGAGGTGGGAGAACGTCGTCGTTAAATTTAGAATCATCACTGACGTATTCGTAAGGATAAATCCCTTTACGTCTAACGAGTTCTATGTCTACGTTGGGAAAACTAGCTCTAGTTATTTTGAATTGATCGTCGGTGAGTTTGTTCGCTAAAGCATCCAGACTTGCAGAGAGAAATCTATACGAATCCAGGAAGCGCATCTCGATTGTATTTTTCGTTCCCGGAATCGACACTTGCTTGCTGAGACTAATGTAGCGTTCTTCATTCTCGGCCAAGACACCTATACGTTTCGGATCGTAGCCAAGATGTCTCACCAGGTGGTGAAAATCATATCCGCTTCCGTTGTGAAAGAATATGGGGATGAATTTAGGTTTCTGGATTTTAAGATTGCACGTATTGCAAATTCCACCTATGTAGTTTCCGCTGAAATGATCGTGGTGGAATATTTTTTTGTTCTCATCAGTGAAACTTTGATCACATACCGGACACACCTCAGTGGAATTGTAATCTTCAAGTTCATTTTCAGTTAAAGGTGCCATCGGTTTTGATGTAAGCAGTACGCTACCAATTACCTCAACCTCCTCCACCATTTTTTCCAGGAAGTGTTCGATTACATTTGGCCCGCGGTATATATATGCTTCATTTATTTTATCACGTCGCACAACAACATAGCCGAAACTGTTTGGTTGATGAAGCTGGTACGGCGTTGTGGAGGAAATTTCAGGATCCGGTTCGCAGTAGGAGAGTGGTTTGAGGAACGCCTCGAAATCAGCAACAATGATGGCCGGATGTTCCAACAATGCTTTGTGCATTTTGAATTCTTCGACTTCGTTCGTTTCGGGCATCAACATTCTAGCCGGTCTGTTGTTGCCGCAATAAATTTTATGTTCGGCAAGTTTCTCGATAGCAATTTGACGACTATGAAGATTTTGATGATCACGTCGGTCACGATCGTCGAACGTGGTTAGGCATCTCGGGCAAACTTCGATGTGGGTTGCATACTTGGTTGTTTGACTTCTGACCAAACGTGATAGAGAACGAATTAGCGTGTAGTGATGAACATCCTCGTTTGAAATTAGAAGAAGATTAATCACACGAGCATCGTCATCGTCGATATCGCTTATCCTGACTGGATGCACGAGATATTTATCTGACGTGAAGGAATATACATTAATAGCGATGCGTTTTCCTGCACGATTTTCGAACTTTGTTATATCCAACAATGTCACCGGGTATTCGATGCCAGACATTACACTTTCAAACTCGGACTCGTATTGTTTGTAATGTCCAACCCACTGTGGATTATTTTTGCAATGAACAGGATGCAGTGCAGCCAACACACACCAAAGGAAACACTTGTTATCGCTGTTCTGTATATTTAAACACAGCCCTCTTGTGTTGAATGTTCGGTGGAAGAGGAACATAGCTGGAAGCACGAAGAGGCGAGAATCGGTTCACGTAAACGGTTAACGTGTGAGGACTTCCACACAGAGACCATCCCGACCCTTTAGCCTCGAAATCGTCATGTTTCTTAACCAGCTCATTGGTAACTTTATAATAGAAGTTGTCCAAATTTTCGACGTCCGCCAAATGAAGAGTCTGGTTTTTTTGTACAATGATAAAAAATACTCGTTGTGCCATCAACTTTCTCGTATTCAGAAAACAGAACAACATATACTTTTATAGAGTTGTTTTCAAGTTTATTTTTTAGAATATTTAGTACAGATGTTTTCGTTTCATGCAAGAAACTAAGGATGTCACGGCCTGGTTCCGAAGTAAAAGAGAAATCCTGGAGTTGGTCGTTGAATGCAGATCTAATCGGTTTGCATTCATCCGATAATTTAACTTGTTTGGAAGTGGAAGCTTCCGTTTCTGGATTATCGATTTTCCTTTTCAATGTTCCTCGTTTGATCGATGGTTTGCAAATTTTGAGGTGTTTACTTAAATTTGCAATGCTGATCGTCTTTCCACATCGAGCACAAGACTTAGAAGGTAACGAACGATTAATTCTCGAACCTGTTTCGCTACATCTTGCCCTGTGCTTGCTAATATTAGTTTTAGATATTAATTTTTCGCAAGTAACACATTCAGTTTTATCATTTTTTCGATTGAAACTGGTGGTGGATGCCATTATGCTTTCTCCAAAAAATCACAGAAATCAAAAGTGTCTAGCGATACAATTTTCAGGTATGTTATTTTATATAGAATTTCTTGGAGTGATTACAAAACTCAAAAATTCAATCTACTGTAAATAGAATTTCGGGTATGTTATTTATATATAATTTCTTGTGTGCGAATACAAAAACTCAAGAATTCAATCTACTGTGAATACAATTGTCAGGTATGTTATTTTATATAGAATTTCTTGAGGTGATTACAAAACTCAAAAAAAAATCAATCTACTGCGAATATAATTTTCAGGTATGTTATTTTATATAGAATTTTCTCAGGGCGAATACAAAACTCAAAAATCCAAGACAGTTCAGTTTTAACGTGTTCATATTTGAAAAAAAATGCAAAAATACGCCTTGGAGATTTCAACCAATCCACTTTACTAGATTGGCGAAACTCTTAACTATTGTTATTTGGAACCTTTAACCTTTTTTTTGGTGACGTAGAGTACGCGTAGAGAGGTTGGGTTTAGTGTGTCGGTCGAGTCTCGGTGTCCTCTGTCCTCCCATACCAAAATAAACACGTCACAATACAGAAATAATAAGAGGCGTGTGTGTGTGTGGCAGAGAGATCGCATCGTTCCGAGAGGTTTACAAAGGTCACAATATATAAACATTTGACCGGGACTTGGAAAATTACAATAAGGTGCGTTCATCCTTCAAGGATGAGAGAGTGCATTATTTACTCATCACGCTGTGTCAGCGCAATAAATAAAAGCGCTGAACGTGGAGAAAAAATGGGAGTTTTTGAGGTTTGGTGAACCTCAATTAATAAAAATAAGTTTTTGAGGTTTTGGTGAGCTCCAAATAATCAAAATGAGTTTTTGATGTTTTGGTGCTGTTTTCTACGCTGTGAAACATCGTCAGCGCAATAAATGAGGCGCGGAACATAGAGAGAAAATGAGTTTTTGAGGTTTTGACACATCGTTCCCGAGAGAAAAAGGTTTACAAAAGTCACGATATACAAACATTTGACCGGGACTTGGAAAATTACAACAAGGTGCATTCATCCTTCAAGGATGAGAGAGTGCATTATTTACTCATCACGTTGTGTCAGCGCAATAAATAAAAGCGCTGAACGTAGAGAGAAAATGGGAGTTTTTGAGGTTTGGTGAACCTCAATTAATAAAAATGAGTTTTTTGAGGTTTTGGTGAGCTCCAAATAATCAAAATGAGTTTTTGATGTTTTGGTGCTGTTTTCTACGCTGTGAAACATCGTCAGCGCAATAAATGAGGCGCGGAACATGGAGAGAAAGTGTGTCTGTATGTGTGTGGTACATCGTTCCCGAGAGGTAGGTTTACAAAGGTCACGATATACAAACATTTGATCGGGACTTGGAAAATTACAATAAGGTGCATTCATCCTTCAAGAATGAGAAACTGCATTATTTACTCATCACGTTGTGTCAGCGCAATAAATAAAAGCGCTGAACGTGGAGAGAAAATAGGAGTTTTTGAGGTTTGGTGAACCTCAATTAATAAAAATGAGTTTTTGAGGTTTTGGTGAGCTCCAAATAATCAAAATGAGTTTTTGATGTTTTGGTGCTGTTTTCTACGCTGTGAAACATCGTCAGCGCAATAAATAAGGCGCAGAACGTGGAGAGAAAGTGAGTGAGTGTGTGTGTGTGTGGCACATCGTTCCCGAGAGGTAGGTTTACAAAGGTCACGATCTACAAACATTTGACCGGGACTTGGAAAATTACGATAAGGTACATTCATCCTTCAAGAATGTGAGACTGCATTATTTACTCATCACGTTGTGTCAGCGCAATAAATAAAAGCGCTGAACGTGGAGAGAAAATGAGAGTTTTTGAGGTTTGGTGAACCTCAATTAATAAAAATGAGTTTTTGAGGTTTTGGTGAGCTCCAAATAATCAAAATGAGTTTTTGATGTTTTGGTGCTGTTTTCTACGCTGCGAAACATCGTCGGCGCAATAAATAAGGCGCGGAACGTGGAGAGAAAGTGGGTTTTTGAGGTTTGGCGAGCTCCACCGAGCCCCACCGAGCCCCATTTTCGGTTGCAGAACCGGTCCACCACCACTACTAGTTATCTTGGAAACAGTGAGACTTAGGAAAAATCTGTTTGCGGATTCGTCATGTACGCCTATATGTAAGTAAAATATGAATAGAACCTATTCTCGGAAATCCAAAATAGCGACCGGAAGTGGGGTTATCTTGGAAACGGTAAGACTTAGGAAAAATCTGTTTGCGGGTTCGTCATGTACGCCTATACGTGAGAAAAAGTATGGATAGAACCTATGCTCGGAAATCCAAAATAGCGACCGGAAGTGGGGTTATCTTGGAAGCGGTAAGACTTAGGAAAAATCTGTTTGCAGATTCATCATGTACATCTATACGTGAGAAAAAGTATGAATAGAACCTATGCTTGTGTGTGCTCGTACCAAGTATGAGTGGGAAAAAAAGAGAAAAATAGGAAATTTTACAAAAACATCGCTAAACGCTAAAACATCGACAAAAATTTGTCAAAATATGTCAAAAACTGATTTTCAATTGATAAAAAAGAGGCTACAAAAACACTCGTACCAAGTATTATTTTGAACCTATCCAATTACACTACTCGAATAATATAAGATAAAACGTAAATATATACATGAATTATAAAAACAATTAAGTATAAATAATTTAATCCAAGTTCTTAACTTGAAAGTATACGAATAAGGTAAATGCCAATATACAACTTAAATCTGCCTAACATGGCGGTCGTTACAATTTCCCCCCTTGTCGGCATAAAAAAAAATGGCTGAGTATATCGAAGTATTTTTTTTAAATGGAAGCTTACTATCGCATAACACAAATAATATTCGATTAAATCAATTATAAAAGTATACACTCAGATTACACTGAAAGAACTACTTGATAATAGATTCAAGTTTTCTTCCAAACACAATAATTTCTGACACATATAACTGAGATAGTCTTTTTAGGTTACATATAATCATCGAAAGTTACAATAAATTTCAATTAATATGCATGTACATGAACTATCAACTTGGATAATATAAAATATACATTGATAAATATAAGCTTTCTTTCTGTAACTTAACATTTTACAAGTGTTTCCTTGGAATTTATGTTCCTTTCCGTCATTGTTATTTGACCTAGTTTTTATAAAAAACACAATCTTCATTTGACATACTTATAGCTTTGCTTCTTTGAGCTTATCAATAAATCAGTGATTATTGTTTCGTCAACAATGGCACTTTTATCGTGTTACAACCATTGTTGTTACATAACTCTTTAATTTCCTTCGGTCAGAGAAAAATAAACAAGACACAAAATAAAAGAACTGATTGTTACAATGCTGAAACTCTATATATCAACAATGTTTTTCTTACAAGAAAAAGTCTTATAGTTTCGCGTTGAAAAGAAAGAGCTTTTTCCTTTGCTTCGTTTTTATCGTATTACGTTAAAGAACACAAAGAACTAGATTGTTCATCATTGTTGAACATGAAAAAGATAATGTTTGTTGAATAAATCTCACTGGAATTCCGAGGTTTCTTGAGTCGTTGTTGGACAAGGAGGATAGAATAAAATGTTTCGAAGGAGCTACACCGATATTTTCATAAATAGAATATGTCATTAACCATATGTTTTCTGGCATAAGCGAGCCACAGCTGATCTTGAGAATTATAGGACTAGATAAGACATGTACAAAAGCATTAAGTTTGTTTCACTAAACTGCTGTTTTTCCACTTGCCTAAAACTTTCTCATGCGCGTTGCGTGTGGCATCGATAAAAGGTTTTAAAACACAGGCACCTGTTTCATTAAATTGAAATCACTACACTCCGCTAAATCTTTCTCACCTTTCGGGAAATTCGACTTCAGAAGCCAATGGTAATTGAAATACATTTGAACTCTCATATAATTTACACTTCAGGTTTGTGCATTTGCCGTCTACTTATCTTCACAGATACGATGCTCACATTTATACTATCCTTTTTGCACTCGTATCACATATAATATTTTCGGTGACGGAGGATGCATCACTAAGTTGAAGTGTTAACTTATTCAGTTCAAAGTCCAATTTGGCCTGGTAACCACGTAGAAAGGGAACTCCTAAAAACATATCAGCGGGGAGATTCTTCACAACATAGATGTTGACTTTATGCCCATCAAAATTTCCTGTGTCCACTAGGAATGAAACAAACAGTCCAGCTAAAGTGGTGTTACTTTTGGTGTATTACTGTTTATGGATAAGTTCTCAACTTTGCATATGGCTCTATTTATGACAGTTTCTTCACTTTTTGACAGGTCTATTGAAGTGCTAACATCAGGTGGTTTTACTGAGGCAGCTCGCCCCTTGCCCAATCCTTGCCCAACTCGGAACGAATTAATTAGGCAAGACGAGCGTTTTCCTGGCCACTATGACCATCGAGACTCCAATAGTAGCGCCTTGTATCATTTATGGCCTCTTGCTGCTCAGGTGTTAATTGCAGGTCTTCAGTATTGGTCTTTGCGTTAACCATTGGTCTGCGCTGCGGTGAATCAGATCTTGACCGGTTTCCACAGTTCCGGCGGTAATAGTTTCCTCTTCTCGGAGGAGTCCAGCGTCTGGTCCTGTCTGAGCGCTCATCTGTTTGCACCGGGCGGTTTTGCTGATCTAGGCGACGAGGTTCCGGATACGGGCGATATTGTCTCTGAACCTGTCGATTAGGCCACGTGTTCTGCCTAATCGTGCGCACCTGTGGCGACCTGGTATTCTGCGGACGACGAGAATTAGCATCTTCATCACGTCGTCGCTCACCACCTGCGTTATCATACTGTCTGAAGCCAATGGGTTCTTCGCACGACTCGTAGCTTTTCAGGAGAGCAGTGAGATCACGAATGTTTCTGGGTGCATTAGCAAGGCACAGATGACGTACACGGAAGGGCAATTGTTCGATAATTAGCGTAACCCCCGATAGGTTTTTGAAACCCGCGTATATGCTCCAGGCATAACTTTCCATGCTCGCATTGGTCTGCCGCGAGTACCGCCGTTTTCGCAAGGCTGCCAGTTGCCTTTGCTTGGCCTCAATAGAAGCAAACTGTGCCTTAAACTGATCACAAAAATCCTCGTAGTCGAGAAACTGGTCACGATTAGCCGAGAGCCAGTGCTCTGCAGTGCCGATAAAAATTCTCGACAACAAGTCCAATCGACACTCATCTGGCACTTGTATCAGATCGAAACTTAGGTTCAACTCGCGGAGGTATTTCTCGGCAGAATGGGCTTCGATGTTTCCATCAAACTTCGGCAGCTGGTTGATGTCTGTCATACGGGGAACTCGAAAAACACGATCTTGGCACAGGACACTGTCTTTGTCGGAAGGATCTTCGTATCTCAGTCCACGCCGCTGATCGTTTCTTGTTGTTTGTTTGGATGAGAAATGGGTACCTAAGTCTATCAGCTGTTTGGGCACCGGGTACTGACTTACGGGTTAAGTCACGCTCGTTTGTCACTGGAAGTTCTAGTGAAGCTAAACCTGTATCATGAAAAGCCGTGTCTGCACGTAGCGATAAGTTTGTCACTCGTTCTCCAAGTTCTTTTATTGAGTCCATTAGAGTCGAGCGTGTTTCGGTCACCGTACTCTGCACATGTGTTCGAAGTCTCAAAATTTCACTTGACAGTCGACCACTAAGTCCCGTCACTTCTTCCTGTACAGCAACAACTTCAGTCTCTAAAACAGTCTGTTTACAAACGAGTTCTTGTTGTGCCGACTCCATCTGAGTTATCCTCTCTTCAGTTAACTGAATCCGTGCAGGAATAGAACTAAGTTGCTGCACCATTTTGGATAACTGGCCCGTAAGCTGTTCATGGCGTCTCTTCTCCTCCTCCTTTTCGGCCTTCAATCTCTCCTCGCGCTCTCGGTCTTTCTCTGAGAAAGCGGCAATCAGCTGTTCATGTCGCTCACGCTCCTTTTCCGCTAGGGAGGCCACCAAAACATTGACCCACTCAGGCACCATCACTGTTGCTGGAGACGAAACAGTAGCCGTCGGAATTGGCTGAAGTCGCACTTCGAAGCATTTCTGGCATCGAAACTCCTGATCACCTCCATCCACAACAGTCTCTGTCATTGAACAGCACTCCTTTGGTATCGACTTCGGAGTATAAAGCTGCAACGTGCCACCACTCGTAACTCCAGGGTATGGAGATCCGAATTGGCAACACACCGCTCCTTGCTCCGGCTGGTCAGTTGGGAGCACCAGTTCTCACCCAGGGATCGGGATTAAGACGAATTGCGACACGTGACAGTAAATAAAATTCCAAATACTTTATAATTAAAATGTCCAAAATCTTTAATCACGAATCGCGCGCGTACATACTGATTCGCACAAGTTAAAAATTATAATTTGTTGGGTCATGCACGCTCGCAGGCAGTGATAAGCAATTTATTTAACACGAGAGTCCGCGCACCGCCTTCACAGTTAATAGCAAGACCTCAACTGCTACCTCAAGCGCGAGGCGCAGCATAACAGATTGTTCTAACTTACAATACAAACTCATAACTAGAGTGCGGATTTTGCATATTTGCATATTTTATTCCGGTCCTCTAATTAATATGCAACCGGGTTCTAAAGTTGTTTCAGAGCATTGCGAACCGAAGTAGGGGGGATTTATAGTGCATATAAATGCATATTTAAGGTGCTCGTGCATATTTACTGCGTATATAAATGCATATTACGTGAAAAAATCATTAAATTTATAGTTTTTTTAATATATTTGTTTACTTGGTTAATGTTTCGTCTGTGGAGTGTTTCTGAGAGTAAAATTTGCGAGCAAAGGTGTTCGAAAACAAGATCTCACGCCAGAGGACATAGCTGCATTGAAATATTGTCCAGTGACAAGTTGTAGTGTGGCGTGCACCTTTTCTTCATACAAGGATATACTAACTGATAAACGGAAAAATTTCACTCTAACCAATTTAGAGAGATATGTTGTAGTGCACTGCAATTTACATAAATTCAAAACTACTTAACGATTTTCGTAATACAAGATTTTGCAACCTTACTTGACATGGAAGCTGTTGTTACTTCGTCATTGCCTTCAATGGTCACTATGTGTGTGTAGTACTTTAAAAAATAAATGTATTTCGAGGAATTTTTTTGTGCCTATATTTTTCCTTTAGTGCATAATTTGCATATTTGAGTGCATATTTTACTTGTTTTTAGTGCATAGATGCATGCATATTTTCCACTTTTTTAGTGCATATTGATCCGCACTCTACTCCTAACATAAAATAACACAAGAAAAACTGATAATTTATATAACACATCAATGTTAATTAGCGATAGTAAGCTAAAGTTCAGGTTGGCAACAATTAAAAATGCCAACGTGGAAGTTTTTACATCGCCAAGAACACGAAGCGTGGTTCCCCCTACTCCTAACATAAACAGCCAATAGGAATACGATATTTTATTGAAAACGAGGGAGAAATACTTTGCTATAATATTACAATATTAAACTATATAGAAATAACTAAACTGATTTTATCAAATAAATCATATTTGCCCTTGCACATAAAAATGATTAAATAAAGATTTAGTTTATAACGAAGACAAATTACTTCAATCTTGTACATTGTTGAACAAAAATCGATATTAAGAAGAAATGTATTTAACTTGTGCTTGAAAAACAATGAAAACGTTGCATATATTATTTGGGATAATTATTAGCCTATAAATTCTGAATAAATATTGCAAAAATACGCGAATAATATAAGATAAAACGTAAATATATACATGAATTATAAAAACAATTAAGTATAAATAATTTAATCCAAGTTCTTAACTTGAAAGTATACGAATAAGGTAAATGCCAATATACAACTTAAATCTGCCTAACATGGCGGTCGTTACAATTTCCCCCCTTGTCGGCATAAAAAAAAATGGCTGAGTATATCGAAGTATTTTTTTTAAATGGAAGCTTACTATCGCATAACACAAATAATATTCGATTAAATCAATTATAAAAGTATACACTCAGATTACACTGAAAGAACTACTTGATAATAGATTCAAGTTTTCTTCCAAACACAATAATTTCTGACACATATAACTGAGATAGTCTTTTTAGGTTACATATAATCATCGAAAGTTACAATAAATTTCAATTAATATGCATGTACATGAACTATCAACTTGGATAATATAAAATATACATTGATAAATATAAGCTTTCTTTCTGTAACTTAACATTTTACAAGTGTTTCCTTGGAATTTATGTTCCTTTCCGTCATTGTTATTTGACCTAGTTTTTATAAAAAACACAATCTTCATTTGACATACTTATAGCTTTGCTTCTTTGAGCTTATCAATAAATCAGTGATTATTGTTTCGTCAACAATGGCACTTTTATCGTGTTACAACCATTGTTGTTACATAACTCTTTAATTTCCTTCGGTCAGAGAAAAATAAACAAGACACAAAATAAAAGAACTGATTGTTACAATGCTGAAACTCTATATATCAACAATGTTTTTCTTACAAGAAAAAGTCTTATAGTTTCGCGTTGAAAAGAAAGAGCTTTTTCCTTTGCTTCGTTTTTATCGTATTACGTTAAAGAACACAAAGAACTAGATTGTTCATCATTGTTGAACATGAAAAAGATAATGTTTGTTGAATAAATCTCACTGGAATTCCGAGGTTTCTTGAGTCGTTGTTGGACAAGGAGGATAGAATAAAATGTTTCGAAGGAGCTACACCGATATTTTCATAAATAGAATATGTCATTAACCATATGTTTTCTGGCATAAGCGAGCCACAGCTGATCTTGAGAATTATAGGACTAGATAAGACATGTACAAAAGCATTAAGTTTGTTTCACTAAACTGCTGTTTTTCCACTTGCCTAAAACTTTCTCATGCGCGTTAGTAGTTGTATTTGTACCTGTATAAACCACGAAAGGAAGAGCTTTTCTCAAGCAGTAAAACAAGCTTAACATGCTCATATGAGTTTTTCGATCAAGTGTGGAACCCCCTCTAATCCAAGATTTTTGTAAAAAATGCCCCCCACTTGGGAATTTTTCAGAAAGGAAGAATTCCTCTCAGATTGATACTTACAAAAGGCACTTCTGTGTGGACACACTTAAAATTAAGCCCTACACACACACACACACACACACACACACACACACACACACACACACACACACACACACACACACACACACACACACACACACACACACATACATACACTCACACACACACACACACACACACACACACATACATGCATACGCATATTTATTTTACCTGGAATATTTCAATTGGACACCAGGCTCAACTTGTATATCTAGTATTAAGATAATATAATTCTTCTAGAATTGCTCCGTGACTCTCTTATTATTATAATCTATTCATATTTAGAGTCAGGCCTTCTGGGACATGCATGTCTGTGCAGGTCAGATTCCCGTGCTACGGAGTTGAGAGATCAATACTTGACGAGGCGCGCGCCGCTATCAACAGGTGGGTGATCGATATTGCGAGCAGAACAATTCTTATTCGCTCTAATAGTTCTATTTCTCGCGCAGAGTCTTATTCGATTTAGTTCCAGACAAATCCGCTCGCCTCAGCGTGGAGGCGCTGCGGTATGTACGCTCAGCAGAAAAACAAATAAAAACAGAATGTACACTCAGAAGAAAGTGCTTCAGCAAAAATATTGGAGAAGAGCTTATGTTTCTGAATGCACCCCCCAACCCACCCCCACACACCCCCAACCCACCCCCACACACCCCCAACTCACCCCTACACACCCATATACACACCTACCCACATCTATACATATTTACTCCCCAGTCACTTCTATTGCATCATGTTGTAACTATTTAATCAATTAATATTGTACGATATAATGCGATGTGTGGTGTTTTCTGATTGGCTCTGCAAATCTATATAAGCCAGGGCACAGTGCCGATTCTTCACCATTGCTGGATCGGCAGTGGAACCCACAAGCGGGGGATAGAACCTGAACAGGCTCCACCAAAGTATAGGAGACTTGAAGCATATAATTTGGCGGAATAACCCAAGTAAGGTCATAGAGACAATATACACTAATTTTTGGCAGGGGGGCCAAAGTGGTTCCTAAATACAATATCTCAAGAACTAATTGACATAGAGCTATGCAGTTTTTTTTGTTTGCACTGGAATAGCCCTAAGATCATAGAGACAATATACACTGGTGCAGTAAAAGCCAATTTTTGGCAGGGGGGCCAAAGTGGTTCCTCTCAAGAACTAATTGACATAGAGCTATGCAGTTTTTTTGTCTGCACTGAACCCAACTGATCCAGTATAGAGTTTTGATTTGAACCCCAGGAAATTTTATATAAATACCAAAGCCAAAAATATTCACACACATACGCACATACACACATATATATATACACACACACAAAGCACAGTGCTGAACCCAACTGATCCAGCATAGAATTTTGATTTGAATCCCTGGAAATTGTATATAATAAACAACAAAACAAAAATGCCAAAACAAAAATATTGCGACCAATGCAATAAAAATATATTAAGCTCTAATTGGGCCAGACACCGAAAGATTTGTAACCCAGACAAATACAGAACTCCCAGAATAATATGCCCCGAATGCCATATAGAATATAGCATGCCTTACTTCATAAATATACATAAAAATACTTGCTCTGCACAGTCATCAACACAACCATCCACATCTGGTCTGAAAAGGAAACACGAAGTACCTGTTAATGCTGGACCTGCAAAACAGCCACGCAATGCACCCACCCGTAGCAGTTTTAATGGCCAATTAAGAGATCACCGGTTTGTATCAGAGCCATTATGTGGTATTCAGAATTTTTTGAACAGTATAAATCCTGATGTGCAGGCAATTCTTAATGCACAAAATGGCTCTTATAAGCTCTCCCTCAAATTGTTTACACAATATAAGAAACCAAACGGCACAAAATTTACACAGCCCCACATAACAGAAACTGTACCTGTATACTCAAATGCAAATTCAGACACAGTAATAAGCAGTTTGATGGATCAATTGAACATCAAACACTCTGAATTTGCTGCAAAAGAGAGTGGCTGGACTCTATGCGGCTCACCGCACAAGTTATATGTTAACATTTCCGAATTCAGCCCATTGCAAGGATCTACATATCTTCCATTGCCTGACAATATCAAATACAAAAGAGCCGTGGTCAACATAGAAAATAGTGATGAGAAATGCTTCCTGTGGTGTATATTAGCTGCCTTGTATCCAGTTTCAAGCCATCCTCAGAGAATAAGTTATTACAAACAACATGAACATCAATTTGACGATGCAATGGAGGGTTTGGAATATCCAATGTTAGTTCAGAACATCGATAAATTTGAAAAAAGAGCCAGGGATAACAACAATAGACAATTATCTATTAACGTATTTATTTGTTCCACTGGCAGTGGCAATAATTGCTTGATAGCACCTCTCAGAATCAGTACATTTGATGGTGATTCCGCCGTTCCGATTGATCTGCTCATAATTGAAGGGGACGGCAAATATCATTACACTCTGATACATAATCTTCAAGCTTTAGTGAGAACACAACTAGACAAATCCAATACAATATTCAAGTTGTGCAGAAGATGCTTGACTGTATTTGATGGCAGGAAAATGGTGAATGGGGTTTGTCAAAAGAGTGCAGAAATTGCCAAAAACAAGTTAATTGAGCATCTGAAATACTGTGGGAACCATAAACCTGTTCATATGGTGATGCCAATGCCAGGTGAAAAAGCAAAATTCAATAAATTTGAAGCCTTGTTGGAACACCCAGCATATATTATCTGTGATTTTGAATCGAATCTCAAACCTCTTGCATTTTGTAGCCCAGATCCCGAAGATTCTTCGATTACACCATACCAGCTACATGAGCCTTCCAGTTTTTGTTATGTGGTTATACGGGATGGTGCAGCTAGTGAGCCACGCTCATACTTGGGAGCAAATGCCATCAAAATATTTGCACATGAAATAGAAAATGAGTGCCGTGACATAGCATCTAACATCTTATTAAAATCAAACCCATGTTGCCTTTAACAGAGAAACAGATTGAAGATTTCAACAATGCAGAAAAATGCCCGGTATGTGATTCTGAATTTTCAGATACAAATATCAAGGTGAAACACCATTCTCATACAGATGGTAAATTCTTAAAGGCCCTGTGTAGTAGCTGTAATATTAAGATCAAGAGACCAAAATTTGTCCCCATATTTTGCCATGGAGCATCCAATTATGATTTCCATCATCTGATCAGGTACGAGGGGTTTGACAAGCAGAATTTAAATATTTTAGCTGAAAATGATGAGAAATATATTGCCATTAGCAAGAAAATTAAAGTTGATGGTGATGATGTTAAAGGTGTTTCTATTCACATAAGATTTCTTGATTCTTACAGAATTTTATCTGCTAGCCTGGCTACACTGGCCACTCAATTATCTGATGATCAATTCAAAATCACACGTGCATTGTTTCCAAATCAGGACCTGAAATTAATTAGGCGGAAGGGTGTATATCCATATGAATATGTTACAGATTTTTCTAAATTTGATGAGTGTTCTCTGCCACCAAAAGAGGCATTCTACAGCAAAATCAGAGGATCTGAAATCACTGATGAAGATTATCACCATGCCCAGTTGATGTGGAACAAATTAAATTGCAAGACATTTGGTGATTATCACAAGGCATATTTGAAACTTGATGTGACCCTCTTAGCTGATGTAATGCAGGTATTCAGAAAATCTTCTATGCAAAATTATGGGTTGGACCCAGTGTATTTTTACAGTGCCCCGGGTCTAGCATGGGCGGCAATGTTTTTCAACACTAAAATACAATTGGATCTGATCCCAGATCAAGATATGTACTTGTTTATGGAGAAATGTATAAGAGGAGGGATGGTGCAATGTTCTCAGAGATATGCCAGAGCAAATAATAAATATATGCCTGATTATGATCCAACACGGCTATCAAATTATATAGAGTATGTAGATGCAAACAGCCTCTATGGTTACGCCATGATGCAAAAACTGCCATATGCAGGGTTTGAATGGGTCGAAGATTTTAATATTGAAGATCTTAAGGACTTTGATGACAGACACCATGGGCTCTTCTTAGAGGTTGATGTGACAATTCCTGATGATTTGCACAATAAATTTCCTGATCTGCCCCCAATTTCCGAGGTTCAGTGCCCACCTGGCTCTGAACAGAAGAAGCTCATGATGACTCTGGAGCCGAAACAAGGTTATGTCGTATATTACAAAAACCTCCAGTTCCTGATGAAACATGGTGTTCAAGTGACCAAAGTTGGAAAAGTTTTGAGGTTCAGGCACTCACGATGGTTGAAACCATACATTGACACAAACACAGAGCTTCGAACATCTGCAAAGAGCGAATTTGATAAGGGCTTGTTTAAATTGATGGTTAATTCTGTGTATGGCAAAACTATTGAAAATGTCAGAAAACATACCGATGTTAAAATAATTACTGACCCCAGCCGGAGCAAAAAATTGGTTGCAAAACCTAATTTCAATTATAGAAGAATTTATGATGAGCACATGGCACTTTTCAACATGATAAAAACAAAGATTAAGTTTGATAAGCCTATTTATGTAGGGGCTGTGATATTGGAATTGGCCAAATTACATATGTTAATATTGTATTATGATGTGTTGAAACCTTTTTATGGTGATCGTGTAAAACTGTTGTACATGGACACGGATAGTTTTATTCTTGATATTCAAACAGAAGATGTTTATCAAGATATGGCACAGCCTGAATTGTTTAAATATTTTGACACCAGTGAACATTCAAAAATTGAACACCACCACAACAAAAAGGTACCCGGCAAGTTAAAAGATGAGACACATGGTGATGTTATTGTGAAATTTGTTGGGTTAAGTGCCAAGATGTACACTTTTGAAACATGTAGTGGTGCTGTTGCCAAAAAAGCCAAGGGCATTGGCAAAGTAACTGTTGAAAAAGATCTCCAAATTGAAGATTATGAAAATTGCCTCAAATCCCAGAGTTCAATCAAAACATCAGAATGCAGAATTCAGAGTGTGGATCACTCAGTGACTTCAAATGTTGTAAGAAAAGTGGCCCTGGACCCACATGACGATAAGAGATGCATTTTATCATGTGGCATACATACTCTACCGTGGGGTCATTGTGATTTGAAAAGTGGGAATCAATGCCCAATTACAGAGCATGATTTGGAATAAATAAACATGCCTATGAACTTATTTGGGTTCAAAAAACTGGCTATTATGGACCTGCCGACACCGCAGCCCTCTCCTGATATGCTGTCTAAACTGAGTGGCTTGTTAATTATTCATCTGAACAGCATACTTACAGATATTGAAGATGAAACAGGCAAAATATTGTACATATTTAACAATAATTTAAATCATTACCAATTACCTGTAGGTGGGCAATTGCAATTTATTACAACCCCTGAGGGTGATGTTAAAATTTCAGTAGGGAGAAATATTTACAGAATCAAGCACTCAAACATGGTTTCTGGCACTGTATATACTGTTTCTGCCGGTGACTGCTTATATATTGAGGTCCCTGGATCTTATGACAAGCTTATACCCTTTTTTATAGAATTAAGAATCAGATATTCAATAATAAATAACCGCTAAAACAAAATGCCTAACGATATATTTGGCCATACAAGGCATGAAGATCACAGTGACGAGATTCTGATGCTTGATGTCAGAGTCAAGAAATTAAGAAGTGATTTACAAGCTTTACAAACTACACTCAATGCCAGTCTTCAATTAGAAATTACAAATTTACAATCACAATGCATGGACCCTCTTCTTAAAATTGATTCTGAACTCAAATTGTTGCTTCAGAAATATACTGACCTGGCCACATTGGATAATTTTCAAAGTTTGGAAGAAGCTGTAGCAGCTCTTCAAACCAAATTTAAGACCCAGGCCACCAACTCTGAGCAATTGAAACAGCAATTGGAAGAGCAGATAAATAATGTCCAGACACAACTCCAAACAATTGTCAAAAGCATAAAATCACAAGAAGATTTTGATCTAGTGATTTCCACTCTAAAAGAACAGATTCAATCACTCCAAATACCTAATCTGGACCCCCTGAACAATGCCATAGCCGAGGTTAAAGAAAAAATTGAGACACTTGAAAATTTTATGAACAACTTGCCATCTTCTGATGCTTTGAATGCAATAACTCGGAGTGTTGCAAATATTAAGCTGCAACTTGAAACATATGAAGATTTTGGAAAAATTCAAAGTTCCATAACTCATCTTGAAGGTACAATAGCAGCAGTGCAAAGTGATTTGGCAAATGTACTAGAATCCCGATTGCCTGGGATTGTAGACACACTTGTCAGTGTCCAGCAACAGATCACAAAGCTTGAAAACCTCAACACTGAATCTGAACTATCTCATTTCCATCACTTGATCGATGATATTCAAACAAAGCTTGAAATTTTGCAACAATCAACACCCTCTCAGGCAGATATAGCCCTGCTCCAAAATGCTATGCAAAATGTGGCTGATGCTTCTGAATTAAACAATGTAAAATTGGCACTTGAATTTTTGCAAAATACAGTCTCAAATCTTCCTACATCACAGGAACTTAAAAATATTAAGAGGGCAGTGAATCGCATATTGAAATCAGAAGATATCAAGAATATCCAGGCAGAGATCAAACAACTCACACAGACAGTGGCCACTCTTCCAACAAATCAACATATTAATGAACTGCATGCCCTGTTTGAGGATATCAGAAGACAGGTCCATGATCTTACTGCTCAAAATTCAAAATTGGCAGTTGTTGAAAATTTACAGCAAATTGTAGCTAATATCAAGCAACAGCTAGGGACCATGGAATCCAATCAAGCAAATGCTCTGTCTGTTTTTGCCACGCAGCTACAAGAAATTGTGCAACAATACAAGAAACTTGGCGTGGAAATAAAAATCAAGCCGGGGCACGATGAGATTGTTAGGACCATCAATGAGCACCTTGAATCTGTAACAAGCAGATTGCTGACAGCAGAAAAGGAAATAACAGGCATAATCGAGAATCCAAAACATTCAGTAATTCTTGAATTGAACAGCATCCCCAACCAAGAATATGATTCTCCATTTACACAAGGTGGCAAAATATATAAGCTGTCCCCTGCACAATTTTATTATCAATTTTTTGTTGGGGGTACATTGAGACCAATCAAGATTAAATATTGGCATCAACCACAGGCACACCACTACCCCACCTTATCAATAACAAATGCTGACAACAAAGTGAAAGTCACCAGTGTAGAATTGGAGGATTTTACCGACCCGAATACATTGGAAACAGCATATGTTGAAGATGATGGCTCTCTGGAATTTAAAATACATATTGGGGACAAATTATATTTAGAAAATCCTGTAGTATCAGCTGCTGAACACCCTATAGTTGCAATATTTTTGTTTACATATTATGTCTAGACAAATTATTGTTGATGAATTACACAGACAGGCCCGACATAATTTTAAGAGACTCCCAGTAATCACAAAGGGCATAGATGATTTATGGCAAAGCGACTTGATTGAGCTGTCAAGTGGACAGTTGAAAAACTTAGACAAAATCAACAAGGGCTACAAGTATCTACTCACTGTGATAGACACATTTTCAAAATTTGCCTGGGCTCTGCCACTTAAATCCAAGACTGGAAAATGTGTTACAGAAGCCCTCAGGACAATCATAAATCAGAGTGGAAGATCCCCGCGCTATTTGCAAACAGATAATGGCAAAGAATTTTATAATTCAGTGTTTCAACAATTTATTAAAAGCCAGGCAATAAAACATTACTCGAGTTACAGTGACCTCAAAGCCTCAATTGTAGAGAGATTCAACAGAACCTTAAAAAATCTTATGTATAAACAATTTACACTCCAAGGTAATTATAAATGGATTAATATTCTTCCAGAACTTCTACAAAAATATAACAATTCTGTCCATTCCACAATCAACATGAAACCCTCTGAAGTAACTTCATCTGATGAGCAAAAATTGATCAGCACTGTTTATTATCCTAGATACCAGCCAACAACAAGAAAGGCCAAATACAGGGTGGGTGATCAAGTAAGAATAAGCAAATATAAGCACTTATTCAAAAGAGGCTTTACAAGGAACTGGAGTACAGAATTATTTACAGTGGCTCAAGTTAAACCCGGGACCCGATACACATATATAATAAAGGATCACCGAGGAGAAATTCTCAAAGGCAGGTTCTATGAACAAGAGCTCAGCAAAACTAAACAGCCTGACACATATCTCATAGAAAAAATTATCCGCAGAAAAGGCAACAAGTTACTTGTCAAATGGCTGGGTCATCCGGAAAACAGCTGGATCGATGCAGACAAAATAATAATATGAGCACCTGGGATGTTATAAAAAGGCTGCCAGAACCTGAACAGCAGAATAAGAGAAATGGCGACCTGCTACCTGATAATATTAGGTGTCTTATTGTTGGGCCATCTGCTTGTGGTAAAACTACACTAATGGTTGATAATTTTTTATTGGCACCCAACTGGTTAGACTGGAAAAACAGGCACTTGTATGTCTTCTCTAAGAGCTTGGAACAATTAAAATATCAGCAGCTGATGAAGCTATATGATGGATTGGATATAGCCACTTTTGAACCAGATGTTAAGCCACTTGATGAATGTCTCGATAATTCTGTTGTTGTGTTTGATGACATTATACTGGATAATCAAAACAAGGTTAGGAATTTCTTCACACAGGGCCGACACAAAAACATTGATTGTTTCTACCTGGCACAGACTTTTTCAAAAATACCCAAGCAACTGATCCGAGACAACAGCAATTTTATATGTGTGTTTCATCAAGATCATACGAACCTCAAGCACATACATGATGAATATGTAGGTGGGGACCTGAGCTACAATGATTTTTCCAAGTTTTGCAGCAGGTGCTGGAACCAGGACAGTTATGGGTTTGTCACAATTGATATGACAAGAACACCTGATAGTGGCAAATACAGAAATAAAATCAACGATTTTCTAGACGTTGAGACGTATATAAACAACCATGAAAAGGCCAATCATTGATGATCTTAAGTTAAGAGATTATCTTGTAAAAAGATTTAAGGGATGGAAATCAGAGAACCGAGGAATTTATGAAAAACACAAACAAGCAGAACAGCCTGTGATTGACGCTATTAATAATTTAGGTAAGAATATCAAAACTGTTACAGAGCAAAATCAAAACTTGATCACAGAGCTTGTACCTGTAGCTGCAAGGAACATATTAGATTATCCATTCACCCCACTTTCCAGTATTCATACACCTAGTCCTATTGCTCCTCGAAGAATTGAAGCTACTCAGGATCCTGTTGAATTGGGTCTTCTAGCTCAAAAATATTTAACCACACCTAAAGACAATAAAGATGAGGTTTTTGGCTTATATGCTGACACAGAGCGTGATGGGAGCATCATTCATAGAATTGGCAATTTCAGAGTAACATTTATGGGGGATGATCTGATTGTATATTCAGAATCTCGTCTCGGAGAAAAAGGTGCTTTTGTTAAGTACCCCGGAACACCTGGATTGTGGGAACTGATGACTAGGAAAAGGCCTGGCAACTATACAGATCAAGATTATGAACATTACAAAGAAATATTAATAAAATCAGATGCTCTATACCAGAACAATGATCCCACACAAAAAAGAGTCAAGTCTAGCAGTGGGGCAAAATACAATAATTTAATCAAGCCCATATGGTCACAAATCAAGACTGGCAGTGGAATCAAACAATACAACACCCTGCCCAAAGAATTTGTGTGGGTTGATGATGTCAGGAAACTTGTAGATAGGTTATTGGTGATAGCTGGGGAGGAAAATGCTGGGAACCACAATTTTTACAATGAAAAGGTTGGAATTATGGACATGATAAGCACAAAATTGTCTAATTTTATAGTGAATGACCCTAAGGGGATTGGATATCTCATAAAAATTATTAATACTCTACCACCTAAATTTTGGAATGTCTCTGAGGGTCGGGGCCTTGTTAATGACATCATAAACAAGCTGCCATTTGAACTACATATTCCAGGATATCAATATTGTGGTCCAGGCACAAAATTGGATCATAGATTAAACAGAGGTGATCCTGGTGTTAATCCTTTAGATGCTGCTTGTAGAGACCATGACATAGCATACAACACACATTCTGATCTTGACAAGAGACATGTTGCAGACAAGAAATTAGAAGAGGCTGCATTTGGCAGATTTGTAAGCAAAGATGCATCTTTGAGTGAGAGAATATCAGCATTGGGGACCACCATAGCTATGAGCACCAAACAAAAACTGGGGTGGGGGTTGTGAATATGTATATAATAAACCTACAATGAAGGCCAAGGGTGTTATGTATCAAATACCTTATGCAGGTCTCAAATCTCTTAAAACTATTGACAGTCTTTTAACCAAAAAACAGCGCAAGAAAAAAAGCTCTTGTATTGCCAAGGGACATGGTATGAAATTGTTGCTTAGCACCCCCCAATTAAAAAAATTACAGCAATCAAGAAAAAAATCACATGTGGGGGGTTTCATATTTACCATCCCTGCCATCTTAGCTGCCCTCGGGGCTGTTGGGAGCTTGGCGGGGGGGTCAGCCGCCATAGCAAAAACAGTAATAGATGCCAAGAAAAATAGGGCAGAATTAGATGAGCAGAGGCGCCATAACCTGGCAATGGAGAAGCAAGGCAAAGGTGTTAAAAGAGCCATGAATAAGTTTAAAAAAAAACAAGAGCCGCTTACAAACCAAGATATTGAAGGTTTAATCAAGCCACTGGGCATCAAACATTTTAGAGGTGTGTACATGTCTGATTCTTTACCGGAACAACCACTCAACAAAGAGTGTGGCATTGTTAATTTGGATGAGTACAAAAATCAGGGCACTCACTGGATTTGCTATCTTAAATATTTAAAAAATGAGGCATTTGTGTTTGATTCATTTGGAGGTGTTCCACCTGAAAATTTAATAAAATATCTAAATTCACCCAATCTTTATTACAATAATGCCCGTGTTCAAAACTTCAAAGATGTTAATTGCGGACATCTGTGTTTATCAGTTCTTAGATATATGTCTCAAATAAATAAACCATCAATTGAAAATTTTCAAAAAGCCCTGTGGTATCTGAAACATCATGGGGGTATTCCATCTCACCAGCCAAAATTCAATATTGAAACTTAGATTACATGATGACATAGTGTATCCCAAAACAATAGCTCTCAGAGCATTTTATGGCATGTACTTGATCCCTAATATTACACACCACAACAACACAATTGCAGTAGGGGATCAAAAAATTGTCATCACTCCAGGGCAATATAATCTATCTACTCTAAATGCTCAATTACCCAGAGGTATAGTATTAACTCAAAATTCTGTCACTCACAGAGTAGAGATTGTATCTGCTACAGAGACAGTGGATCTGGGTAATATAGGAGAGCTGTTAGGCTTCGAGAACAACACAAAACTTGAACCGGCCATCAAACACACTGCTATGAATATACCCAAATTCTTGGCTATAGAGACTCTGAATATTCACTGTAATGTGGCCGAGGGTATGATCACCAAATCAAATGGCATAGGCACTCACAAACAAACCGGAATCATTGCAACATTCAAACCTAACTCTGAATTCATGGAGCCCATCATCTACAATCCATCCCCAACATTATATTTTCCTGTGTGTCATAATAGAATAGATAATATTGAATTGATGGTCACCAATGAAAAAGAAGAATTAGTTGATTTTGCTGGAGCCACAACAACTGCAATCATAGAGATTAACATTTAAATAAAAATACATACAATGGAAAATATTGAGAGTTATGAGCTGCAATCATTCCCCCCAAACAGGAGGACATTTGCAAATTTAAATCAACCCAACACAGAGATTGAGGTTGATCTGGATGTTGGGGACGGATTTATACACCCTCACAGAGCAGATTTATACATCAAATTTGATGTTGTAAAGCTCGATGGAACAGATTATCCGGCAAATTCAAATATAAGACTTGTGGACAATTTTGTGCCACATCTATTCTCTGAAATTGAGGTCAGAAAGCATGGCGTTGTCATAAACAGAGTGGATTATCCCGGCATTACCTCCACAGCTTTGGCCACATTAAAATTATCCAAAACCGAGGCTTCTTACTACAAAATAGGTGGATTTGAGGCTGGTGATAAAATATTATCCAAGAGCCACACAGTGCTGTTCCCCATGCGCCTGTTGCCAGGATTCTTCTCAGATTACAAAGATATTATGTGGAAGGGTGGTTTAAGAATTACATTTAGAAGAGCTGCCAATGATAACAATGCATTGATGAGGTACAGTGCAATAAACTCTACAGGGGAAGCTCTGCCTAATACCCTACCAGATGCAGGCAAATGCATTATTCAGACTATGGAGTTAAGAATCCCTGTTGTTGAATATGAGGCCAGTTATGCTCTTAAACACAAAGCTGATATAGTAAAAAATCCACAGGTTCCTCTTCAATTTTACACATATCAATGCGTACAGAAGCCCGCATCTGGTACATATTATGAATTTGATGCTACAAATTCATTCTCCAGTATTCAATATGACATGCCTGATTTTGTAGTGGTACTGTTTCAGACTGGAAGACACAATAATCAGGAAAAAAATTCAAGCAAATTTGATAGCTGCAACATCAAGAACATTTATCTTAAAAATGGGAGAAATGAGGTATTTCCTAGAGAAAATTACAATTTAGACATGTCCAAGGATGATTTCCTCAAATTATATGAGGCTTTTTCGGCGTTCAAAAGAGTCACTACTGGCAATACTGAGATGTATTACACACCAGATGAATTCAAAGCACGGAGACCCATGTTTGTAATAAACACTTCAAAAAGAAAACAAGTTGTGGTGAATGACAGAACAAACATTAAAATTGTCTGTGAATTCCATGAAGCATTACCTGATGACACTATATGTAGTGTTATTCTCATAGGAGAAAAATCATATGTTTATGATGTGAGAAACGAGAGGGTCACGGAGCAATTCTAGAAGGTCTCTGCATATTGAATTGTGTTTAGTATTAGATAAGCAAGTTGGGCCTGGTGCCCAATTGAACTCAAACCAGAAGTGAACCGGAGGTGGACCGGAAGTGGACCGGAAGTAAATATGTGTGTGTGTGTGTGTGTATGTGTGTGTGTGTGTGTGTGTGTGTGTGTGTGTGTGTGTGTGTGTGTGTGTGTGTGTGTGTGTGTGTGTGTGTGTGTGTGTGTGTGTGTGTAGGGCTTAATTTTAAGTGTGTCCACACAGAAGTGCCTTTTGTAAGTATCAATCTGAGAGGAATTCTTCCTTTCTGAAAAATTCCCAAGTGGGGGGCATTTTTTACAAAAATCTTGGATTAGAGGGGGTTCCACACTTGATCGAAAAACTCATATGAGCATGTTAAGCTTGTTTTACTGCTTGAGAAAAGCTCTTCCTTTCGTGGTTTATACAGGTACAAATACAACTACTCGCGTTGCGTGTGGCATCGATAAAAGGTTTTAAAACACAGGCACCTGTTTCATTAAATTGAAATCACTACACTCCGCTAAATCTTTCTCACCTTTCGGGAAATTCGACTTCAGAAGCCAATGGTAATTGAAATACATTTGAACTCTCATATAATTTACACTTCAGGTTTGTGCATTTGCCGTCTACTTATCTTCACAGATACGATGCTCACATTTATACTATCCTTTTTGCACTCGTATCACATATAATATTTTCGGTGACGGAGGATGCATCACTAAGTTGAAGTGTTAACTTATTCAGTTCAAAGTCCAATTTGGCCTGGTAACCACGTAGAAAGGGAACTCCTAAAAACATATCAGCGGGGAGATTCTTCACAACATAGATGTTGACTTTATGCCCATCAAAATTTCCTGTGTCCACTAGGAATGAAACAAACAGTCCAGCTAAAGTGGTGTTACTTTTGGTGTATTACTGTTTATGGATAAGTTCTCAACTTTGCATATGGCTCTATTTATGACAGTTTCTTCACTTTTTGACAGGTCTATTGAAGTGCTAACATCAGGTGGTTTTACTGAGGCAGCTCGCCCCTTGCCCAATCCTTGCCCAACTCGGAACGAATTAATTAGGCAAGACGAGCGTTTTCCTGGCCACTATGACCATCGAGACTCCAATAGTAGCGCCTTGTATCATTTATGGCCTCTTGCTGCTCAGGTGTTAATTGCAGGTCTTCAGTATTGGTCTTTGCGTTAACCATTGGTCTGCGCTGCGGTGAATCAGATCTTGACCGGTTTCCACAGTTCCGGCGGTAATAGTTTCCTCTTCTCGGAGGAGTCCAGCGTCTGGTCCTGTCTGAGCGCTCATCTGTTTGCACCGGGCGGTTTTGCTGATCTAGGCGACGAGGTTCCGGATACGGGCGATATTGTCTCTGAACCTGTCGATTAGGCCACGTGTTCTGCCTAATCGTGCGCACCTGTGGCGACCTGGTATTCTGCGGACGACGAGAATTAGCATCTTCTTCACGTCGTCGCTCACCACCTGCGTTATCATACTGTCTGAAGCCAATGGGTTCTTCGCACGACTCGTAGCTTTTCAGGAGAGCAGTGAGATCACGAATGTTTCTGGGTGCATTAGCAAGGCACAGATGACGTACACGGAAGGGCAATTGTTCGATAATTAGCGTAACCCCCGATAGGTTTTTGAAACCCGCGTATATGCTCCAGGCATAACTTTCCATGCTCGCATTGGTCTGCCGCGAGTACCGCCGTCTTCGCAAGGCTGCCAGTTGCCTTTGCTTGGCCTCAATAGAAGCAAACTGTGCCTTAAACTGATCACAAAAATCCTCGTAGTCGAGAAACTGGTCACGATTAGCCGAGAGCCAGTGCTCTGCAGTGCCGATAAAAATTCTCGACAACAAGTCCAATCGACACTCATCTGGCACTTGTATCAGATCGAAACTTAGGTTCAACTCGCGGAGGTATTTCTCGGCAGAATGGGCTTCGATGTTTCCATCAAACTTCGGCAGCTGGTTGATGTCTGTCATACGGGGAACTCGAAAAACACGATCTTGGCACAGGACACTGTCTTTGTCGGAAGGATCTTCGTATCTCAGTCCACGCCGCTGATCGTTTCTTGTTGTTTGTTTGGATGAGAAATGGGTACCTAAGTCTATCAGCTGTTTGGGCACCGGGTACTGACTTACGGGTTAAGTCACGCTCGTTTGTCACTGGAAGTTCTAGTGAAGCTAAACCTGTATCATGAAAAGCCGTGTCTGCACGTAGCGATAAGTTTGTCACTCGTTCTCCAAGTTCTTTTATTGAGTCCATTAGAGTCGAGCGTGTTTCGGTCACCGTACTCTGCACATGTGTTCGAAGTCTCAAAATTTCACTTGACAGTCGACCACTAAGTCCCGTCACTTCTTCCTGTACAGCAACAACTTCAGTCTCTAAAACAGTCTGTTTACAAACGAGTTCTTGTTGTGCCGACTCCATCTGAGTTATCCTCTCTTCAGTTAACTGAATCCGTGCAGGAATAGAACTAAGTTGCTGCACCATTTTGGATAACTGGCCCGTAAGCTGTTCATGGCGTCTCTTCTCCTCCTCCTTTTCGGCCTTCAATCTCTCCTCGCGCTCTCGGTCTTTCTCTGAGAAAGCGGCAATCAGCTGTTCATGTCGCTCACGCTCCTTTTCCGCTAGGGAGGCCACCAAAACATTGACCCACTCAGGCACCATCACTGTTGCTGGAGACGAAACAGTAGCCGTCGGAATTGGCTGAAGTCGCACTTCGAAGCATTTCTGGCATCGAAACTCCTGATCACCTCCATCCACAACAGTCTCTGTCATTGAACAGCACTCCTTTGGTATCGACTTCGGAGTATAAAGCTGCAACGTGCCACCACTCGTAACTCCAGGGTATGGAGATCCGAATTGGCAACACACCGCTCCTTGCTCCGGCTGGTCAGTTGGGAGCACCAGTTCTCACCCAGGGATCGGGATTAAGACGATCCACCCTTCCTCCAGGAAGGAAACCACCGAATTGCGACACGTGACAGTAAATAAAATTCCAAATACTTTATAATTAAAATGTCCAAAATCTTTAATCACGAATCGCGCGCGTACATACTGATTCGCACAAGTTAAAAATTATAATTTGTTGGGTCATGCACGCTCGCAGGCAGTGATAAGCAATTTATTTAACACGAGAGTCCGCGCACCGCCTTCACAGTTAATAGCAAGACCTCAACTGTCCAGCTGTTTCCATAGGCTATTTATTTTGCCTTCTTTTTCACATTCTCTCATACAAGAAGGCAAAATAGGAAGGGATAGGAAGGGAGAAGAGAATGCTAGTGAGAAAATGGAAGGAAGCCAAGGAAATAGAGAAGAAAGGTGAAGAAGACATAATGAACTGGAATGGGGGACTGAAGTTAAACAAAGAATGGAAGAAGGTGTTAGAAAGAGTGGAAAGGACAAGAGAGAAAGAGGAGAGGAGAAGGGAGAAAAATGAAGGAAATGGAGCGTGAGATATTCTATATGAATGTCTCTTCACATTCTATATGAAAGTAATTATGTTTAGCCTTTTAGGTGAAAGTACAGTTGGAAAGTGAAAGCCACCTGCTAGAAAGTTCCTAACAACTTTCTAATAGTCTGGAGGGAGTAATGTTTGTGTATATATAATGCCCTTTTTGTGTATCTTGTTACTTTTGTACATGATACAGAGTCTGATGAAGACCTTGCTAGAAGGTTGAAACGTTACGTTTTAGTTTATGTTTTTAATAAAATAAATTACTGCCTTGGTCAGCATATTTTTAAGTTTTTATAATATTCAAATTAAAATCTTTCATGGCTCGAGGGGGGACCATGGCCCCCCTGCCCTTCCCCCTTTAGTACGGGCCTGACATACGCTATCATTACAATATACGTGACTTAGTGATAGTGAAGCACGGTTAAAATACTCTCTTGCTTATGATTAGAAAAATATAATTTCATCTGATGTGCCTCAAGTATCTGATGCATCTAATCATTGTGTAATTTCAATTTTCTTGCCCTTTTGTTTTCACAAATTGGGGGTCCATACAGGTTACAATGTCACAATAATCAAATCTTCATCAAATTAAGGTTTAAAGTACCTAAATTTTAGTGCTTCGGGCGATTTTACTTGGAATCAATTTTTTGCCCTGTGCAAATTGGTGTGTCCAATAAATTTATATAAATTCACTCAAATTCAACCCCCTTCTTTTTTGCAGGGATCTTACATGGCATCGTTAAATTATTAATATTATGTAGTTCTAATTTTTTATTACCAGACTCTTTGTGTTTGTTTCATCCCATTAAGAATGTAACCCAAATTGGAAGGGTTTGTTTACAGGTAATTAGACATGTAGCATGTTCAAATGTGATCAAAACCAATGTTGTGCTTGCACCCAGAATAGTGCACCCGTGTGCATAATGAATGAGATAGTAATTCTCAACTTGTACGCGTAGTTCGTATTGTTGCTGGGATTTTTTTATTTGGAAAGGGTAACAATCGAGGCAACACTGAAGAGTATCCACGCTAACCAACGTATCAGAATCATAACTCCAAAAACTCCATAGTACATCCCAGTGTCGTAATTCCCAGTAACTATCTAATCGTCAGAAAGTAAATAAGTGTTATTTAATTTTCAAATAATTCAAACTAAAGCAGTACCACAATTTGGAAATATTTTGCTTTTCTGGGAAAATGTTGGTGGTTCCCTAGAGAAAAGTGTCGATATGCCCATGCCCCTAGCAGAAATTATATATATAAATACACACATACACATACATATCTTTCCTTAAAATACAATACATAAACAGGAAGTAGGTTTATGGGTTTCAATCTGAAGTGCTTCAATTTTCAACTCTGAGACTGTACTCTGGTACAGGCTTCAATCTCAATGGTAGCTGAATGGTTAGCGAATGCTAAATTTTCTACAGATCAATAACATCCCTCTTTTCGTGATCGACGGAAAAATCACCGAGGTATCTCAGATTTGTAAAAAACATGTTAAAATTTGTCATGAAATATAACTAGTGGAAACACAAGCAAGAAGCCTACGCAGATCCGCAACTCCTGTGCACCACGCTCCCGCTAGGAGGGGGAGGGACATAGCGGTGAATGCTTCCTTATGGTCCGAGCTGAACGGAAGAAAGGGAAGTTGCGTGGAGACTTTTCGCCGAAGGTTCATTTCCTTGTGGTCGTTCTATATCAGTGAAAGGTTGCCAAAAACGGGCGTGAATAACTGAGAGGGGTGATAACTAGGGAACGGATGATTATTAGTTACTTTCATGCCGATCATTTGAGATATGTATTTTAGACCCAGTGGCGGCGATTGGGTTCCAAAACTGGGGGCACAAGGTGCCTAAACTGAGAGGGGGCAAGGACAAAGTTTACTTTCCCTAGGTCGATAGTGCAGGGGCAAAAGTGGCAAAAAGTGGGGAGGCAACTGCCCCCTAATCACCGCCACTGTTTAGGACATGAAATCAAGTAAAATGAACACACTTTGTTGCACATTTCTCTTTGAAGCATTTCCTTCCTTCCTTTCCTTTCATTTTTTAAAATTTTACAGAAAAATAAATGATTATCACTCTTCTTGAGCAGCTACATAAAATCCTATGGTCTCATTTTGTAGAGCAGAACCAGAGCTTTAAAATGGTGTAATACAATCACTGCAGCCCCAATAGTTCCCATGATAATGTAGTTTCTCCACATATACGTAAGGATCTCCTGAGCTCAAAACATCAGCGACTTACATTCGAAAACATAGAAATGTTGAGCGTAATCCAGTATAACAACTTGCTTGAAACGCAGCAAATGCCACGTTTACTTCCTAAACATTGGTTACTCTATGTAATTATTACTAATTATTACAATTGTATTAAGTGTGATAGAATTAAAAAGTATGAATAATTGAAAATTTTGTTGATTTTCCAGAATTTGGCCTGTCGTCCCAAAATGGAAGGTACATTTAATCGAGACCGTAAACAGAAGAACGGTGAGAAGTGTAAAGTAATAGAAGATAATGATAATGATAAGACTCTTCCTGAAGAAACGGAGAAGCGAGACGACACCATGCTAGTTTCCGAAGACCAGTAAGTACCTATTATTATTACAGATTTTTTTTTTCCGGGTCCCAAAACCCCACGAACCATGCACGCATAGCCCCACACACCATTTACGGATAGCCCCACAAACCATTCGATTAGCTCCACGAACCATGCACGGATAGCCTCACAATCTATTCATAAATAGTCCCACGAACCAGTCACGGATAGCCCCACAATCCATTCATAAATACACAAACCATTCATAAATAGCCCCACGAACCATTCACGACAAGGTTAGGTTAGGTTCTGTTAGGTTAAGCAAACATAGTTAAAATTGTCATGTTCTGGGAAAACAATGGCGTCATTGGAAACACTGACCGGGGGTTACGTCATCGAACGCACGGAACATTTGGTTCACGTAGTGGAAGGTAATGGAGGCAAGAGTTTTTGTGCATCGCAGAGATATTAATGTCGAAAAATACATGTTTTACCAACCGAATAAATTGAACGAAGGGAGAAAACACTTCCACGACCTTTCAAAAGTCTACAGAAACTCAGTTACGTAAGTACTTTCTCCTGTAAAATTGAAGAAATGTGTTTTGCCTATATCAAACTGGGTAAAAGTTCGGTATATCGGAGACACATTTCTTCATTTTTACGCAAGAAACTACTTACGGGGAAATGAGTTTCTCTAAGGTTTATAACGTTCGTTGAGGTATTTTCTTTCATCGTGGAATCTATTTGACCGGGAAATCATGTATTTTGCAACAGAAATATCTCACCGACGGACAATTGCCATTGCTTTCCTACGTGAACTGGAAGCTACATACTTTTGATGACGTAGCCCCCTCTCAGTGTTTCTAATCCCCTTTTTTTAACTATGCTTGCCTAACCTAACGAAACCTAACTGTACCTTATCGGAAATGGTTCGTGGGGCTATCCGTCAGCTACAAGTGCATGATGTAAATTTTTCGCATGTGACGAACGAACACGATAGTAGGTATTTTTCTGTGAATAATGTTGGAAACACTGCATACCCACAACATGAGTCAAAATGTGCCCGCCATAACGTGTGTTACGGAAGCAAAGAAAGGAATCAAAAAATCACTCTGTATGTGAAAAATTGTCTTTGTTTTCGTGTAAAAAGCATAATGGCACCTTGAACTATGTTCCGCAATACACAATTGGTAAGTACGAACCATGCGAAACAGAAAATGTCCGATTTTAATGTGTCTCCGATATACCGAACTTTTACCTCAAACGGTTACCGACTAATACATATAATAAAGACACTCAACTGATGTATTCCTTGCATAATATACGGTACTTGCAGAGAGCCTGCAATCAGGGGTATATCCAGGATTTTTCCCTTGGGGAGGGGGAGGTGCTGGAAATTTTTGGGGGGTGTAAGTTTGGGGATGTTAAGTGCATATTATGGACCGTTTTTAAAATGTTTGCTCTAATTCAATTTGTTCATAGATGTTTCCAAAGATTAACCCCCCCCCCTTCAAGTAACATTTCAGAAAAAAAAATGTCAAATGCAGGAAAAGATGGAAAATAGATTTTTGTGATAATGTTAACATTTCAATATAACGTTTCGAATATTGCTTTCCGAAAATGTTCAGTACTTGATTTAATCAATCGTTACATAACACACAAGAGATGACATTGAAAAACACAAAATTTAAAGATATTATTACCAAGAATAATTTCATGCAATTCTTAAGCTAGTTAAAAAGAAATTAGAAACATTTCGGCAATATTTTTTAACTGTATTTGTATGGTTGTTGTCGTAGGTGCAACTCGGAGTTCATTTTGGGGGGATGTCTAATTAATCGATGAAATGTCAGTACATGGGTGTATGCGTGCTTGCCTGTCTCAAGAAGTAGTAATAAGAACAGATATAACATAACTCTTGAATAAATAACCAAATTGCAAGCGAAGTGAGCAAGAAAATTTTTAGAACTATTTGCAAACTGATTATGCATATTATTAATTAAACATGGTGACAGCATCCCACGATGGTTACTCTTTACAATCTTGCTTTGCTCGTTCGGCGTCCTCTTTACCTCAGCACATGCCCTCTGCTCCCTGCCCACTCCTGCTCTAGATTCAGTTAGAAAATATGCAGAAAATTACTTATTTATTTATTGAGAAAATTCCAGATACAGCACAGGTAGCCATTTTACATTGAAAATGTCAACAATGAAAAAGCAATAAATAATGGGAAAAAAATTAAGAGTAAAAAACCAACATAAAAGTGAATAGCAAATGAACAAGAAAATAACATAAAAGTGAATAGCAAATGAACAAAAAAATAAGTAAAAGATGGCACTATGTGATATTAATTACAAGCATTTCTTCTGATAGAAGACCGAAAGGCAAATTCGGAGGAAAATACGATCAATACTTGAGGGGAGTTCATTACATTGTGTGGGAAGCGTGAGATCTTTTTTGAATTTCTAGTCTAGGTTTTTTTGTGTAAAATAATCTTGTGTTGCGTGTTGTGCGCATAGGTACTCGAAAGTGGAATTCTTCAAGAAGCGTGTTGCAGCGGATGTTGCCATTCACAATTTTCTATAAATAACTGAAATCATTCTGCAAACGTCGCTGATAAGCAGTTTGTAAGTTTAGAAAAGACAAGAGATGCGGAGATGAAAAATTGCGTAATGAGGGAACCCTGTGACGGACTATAGCTAGGAAGAAGTGAAAGACTGAATCGATTCTAGAGAGCTGAGTGGGACACGATATGGACCAGACGGGAGAGCAGTATTCTATTATTGTGGAGATGAATGATTTGAAGTACAAAGTTAGGGCTGAGATGTCACTAATTTCAGTGAAACGGTAGAGTAAACCTAAGAGACGCATGGCCTTTTTTGTGGTGCATAAAATATGTTCCTCAAATATGAGCTTTTGGTTGAAAACAATGCCTAGGTCTTTTGTGAGAGGATACTGCTTTGATGTTATTGCCAGAGATGGAGTAAGATGACTTTAACAGATTTTAATAGTTCTATGAAGCGAGTGAGTTCTAAATTCTGCTGGTATTTTTAAATATCTGTTTAAACAATGACAATTTAAAATATAGTGGGAAGTTGGGATGCACGTTTGATAGACACCTGGTATTGCTTTCGAGTCCTCCTCCGTAGCTGAGCGGGTTAAGGCGTTCACTCGTCTTGAGATCGTTCGCTGCTGGACGGCGTAGGTTCGAATCCGGCTCTGGTCGGAATTTATTCGGCCTACGTCGTGAGGAAATTGGGGACCTTCGAATGAGTAAGCGTAATCCGGTCCCGGAAACCTACTATAACGGCTGGGGATACGTCGGGCTGACCCCCCGACCATTCCCATACTGGTTGAAGATCTCCACGCTTAGAGGTGACGAAGGAAAGCGAGGGAGGGAGACCGGCAGTCGGTAGGTATGCCTAGGCCCTTCAGGGCTGTTGCGCAAAGAATTATTATTGCTTTTGAACGAAATCGGTCAAGTAATTTCATATTGAAGTATTACGCGTATACCGTTACAAAACTTTGGAATATACGCTTGCCGCTATTGAGAGTGTATCTTTCAAATACTGAAGAACAGACTCTAGGGAATTAGGAGTTATGTGAGACCTTGCCTTAAAAGAAAACTAAATAACATGTGAAAATAAACGCATGGCATGTTAACTGCAAAGGGAAGGCAAGAAATTTTTAATAGCATTCCTTTCACTTTTCAACACAATGAATCAAACGAAATTTTTCTCTCCACATTTTCCAGCAGGCAGTGGCAAGTGCCATCGTGCCCCACTGCTGCGCTTATGGTCAGATGCAAATTTGGGACTAATGTAAATTCAATTTCTTTCTTATGTTTAATTCATTATACTTTCTTAGCTTCCTCTGAAAAATTGGGAAATGCAGTAGCTATGACCACAAAAAAGGGCTTCTTTCGATAGGCTTCATGTCTTCATATTTTGTCGGAATTAAATGCAATTTCAGTTATAACTAGTTTCTTGTGTTTAGAACATCAAATTAAAACATGAAAGTCTTTGGCCTTTTCCTCTTCATTCTAGAGCATTTAATTGCCTGGGAGCTAAGGACAAATGGGCTGTCGAACAAGCAAAATAGATAAAAATAGAAAAGCGTTAACGTCGTGGTGTCCTGTGAAATTACTGGCATCCTATTAAATTAAAGTTGTTGTCAGTTTGTAAAGAGATAGATTTAGTAAAAATTGTCTTCCTCTTTTTATGTAGTCGGTTCCCTGGCATAATGACATATTTATTTTTTTGCAACTTTTAAGAGGAAGCAAAGGAAGTATAAGGAATTAAACACACAAATAAATTTAATTTACATTAAGTTCCAAATTTATATCTGACCATAGGCGCACCAGTGGGGGCACGACGGCGCTTGCCACTCACTGCCTGCTGGAAAACGTGGAGATAAACATTTTGTTTGGTTCATTGTGTTCCTTGTGCTGGAAAGTGAAATAAATGCTATTCAATTTTTAAATAATTGAAAATAAAACATTACCTCAATTTAGAAGTGAAAATTCCTTGCCTTCCCTTTGCAGCTAACATGCCATATGTCTATTTGCACATGTTTTTTTCGTTTTCTTTTAAGGCAAAGATACACATGACTCCTAATTCCATAGAGTCTCTCGTTCAGTATTTGAAAGATAAACTCTGAACAGCGTGAATAGTATTTTCCAAAGTTTTGTAAGGGTATAGGACTTCAATATGAAATTGCTTGACCGATTTCGTTCAAAAGCAATACCAGGCATCTATCAACTTGCATCCCAACTTCCCACTATATTTTAAAGTCTTCATAACCATGCTCTAAATATATAGTTTTATTACTTTATTTCAGTTTGTGAATCATTGTTTAAATAGAGATTTGAAAACAAGAGCAGTATTTGTAACTCACTCGAAACATAGAACTATTAAAATTATATATATGCATATTTTCTAACTGAAGCTAGAACAGGAGAGGGCAGGGGGTATGTGCTGAGGTAAAGAGGGCGCCGAACGAGCAAAGAGTAAACATCGTGGGATACTGTGAAATGAAAGTATTGTCGCTATGTTTAATTAATAATATGCATTATCAGTTTGCAAAGAAATGGTTCTAAAAATTTTCTTTCTCGCTTCGCTCGCAGTGTATTCATTTATTTAAGTCATATTATATCTGTATTCAAACATGCAAGCGCGCGCACACACATGCTATGCATTCTCACTGATGTTTCATCGATGAATTGGGCACCCCCTAAGATGAACTCCGACTTACACCTACGACAAGAACCATACAAATACAGTTCGAGTATTGCGCAAGTGTTCCTAATTTCTTTATAACTAGCTTAAGAATTGCATGAAATGATTTCTGCTAATAATATATTTAAATTTTGTGTTTTTCAATGTAATCTCTTGTCTTTTGTCTGACGATTGATTAAATCAAGTAGTGAACATTATCGGAAAGCAATACTCGAAACGTTAGACTAAAATGTTAACAATATCACAAAAATCTATTTTCCATCTTTCCTGCATTTGACATATCTTTTCTACTGAAATGTTACGTGAAGGGAAGGGGATGGGGTTAATCTCTGGAAACATCTATGAACAAATTGAATTAGAAACGGTCCAAAATATTCACTTAACATCACGAAACTTACCCCCCCCCAAAAAAAAAAAGTTTCCAACACCCCTCCAAGAGAAGAATCCTGGATAAACCCCTGCTTGTGTTCACAGGCGTTGCTTCTGCCATGTCCTGCAATTTTTTTTTTAATTTGAATTTAAAATTTTGGGTGCGTCAGCAATAAGGCTATTTTGCACCCGTCACATTATACGGGGTCCACCCCCTTACCGTTACACATAACAACTCTAACGTTGCAGAACTAAAATCATAAAATATTAAAATCTTCTGACTTTCGTTAAAAGATGAGGCTGTAAAGGAGCACTCAGCACAAATAAGGACAAAACACAGGACAACACAAACAAAATTATACTGGCCATGGGGCCAGTCGCCAGAGCCTCGTTAGTCTGCAGTCCAGGGTGTACTATGTGGAAGTGAGGTTGACTATTGGGTGCACTACGTGGAAGGAGCACCCGTTACACCCAGTGGCGTATGCTGGTTTTAACTAGTGGGTAATCTCCGACACTTGATTCATCCACCCACTCCTGAAGTCTCCCTGCAAATTTACCTCAACATCCATACAGGATTTATGAATATATATGTGAAAAATTTTACCTTATTGTTGTGACCACTGTCGAATAATTGTTGTGATTGCACTTGCAGTTAATCTACGTTTAGAATTTCAAATGATAAAACAAGAGAATATAATAAATCTATAAGAAAAAACCTGTAACAAAGAATATGAAAGGAATGCGGTAGTGAAATAAAAACCCTCAATATTAATTGAAGTGTAAAATTCAAGTTACCCCAGTACCCAGTCACTTGTGCATTCCCGATTTTTGTTTTTATACAAGGAAGTTTAAGTTCAAGATCTATGGTACAAGAGATGCTACTGACCTACCTACATTAACTATTTGAAATTTCTCCGGAAAAGATCCCGTTCCAAACATTTTCGCACGCAAATATTGTATTATATCCATTCATTGCCTTTAACTTCAGTGAACACAACACTAGCACAAATACTAAACCACTAACAGCTAAACAAATATTAAATTCTCGAATCGCTACAACACGCATTCAATTCCCTGCCCCAATCTTCTATTGTGGTTCCTTCCTGCTTGACACAGAATTAAATTCCCTATGGATGTTGAAAAATTCCCTTTCCCAGCTTTATATTCCCTGCGATGCGCGAGGTTCTATAAGTTGGAATCATTGCGTTTTTTGTTTATATATTTTACATTCAAACATCTTTTATCATTATGATCATTGTTAATCTAAAGAGGGGGGAAAAGCAACTTAAATTACCTAATATATGTGTACGTATATATATAATTTATTTCTGATAGCCACCCAGCGTCGAATAACATGGGTACCTGGGGGAAACCCTGGGGGGGTAAAGGTGGTCAGGGGCGTGATGCTGATCACATCACCCCCACTCATGACCGGATCAAGAAAGTGTGGGGCGTTACCCCCACACCCCCTATACGCCTCCATGGCGTGGTGCTAAGCACAGGGGAACACTTTACTCTTTTTTTTTTTTTTTTTAGCTTTCCCTTTTAAAAATTATTCATTTCTGTGAAAGAAGTACTCTCACTGGTTTTGAAGGCTACAAAGAAAGTATTCACGCATTTTAAAATACAAAAATGAAAAAAGTAAGCATATAAATAGTTTAATTACTTCATTAATCGATTGATTAAATTGTTATTTGACGTCGCTTTTCTGTCACTTTCGGCTAATCTCTACGAGTGATGATATGACATTGATGAAGGGACATTTACAAAGAACACCCATGCCTAGACCGGTATTCGAACCCTGAAGATCTGGCGTCGAAGGGAGCTGTGCTAACACTCCGCAACGGAGGTCGGTGTAATAGTTGTTTTTTTCCTTTGACAATATCTATTGAAATAGCAGAGATCAGGAAGACAGAAGCAAACGTAAAATGAGAATTTTCATAGAATTGGTTCGCAAATGTTGTTCAGATTTCTCTGTTTCTCGCGCATTTTCAGATGTATTTTCTCTTCTTTCCTTTTCAGTACGTAATTTGTGAACCCAGAAACCTGTTTCCTGATAAATTTCCCTGTCGTAAACAACACAGCTCCTACGATACAAAGGCCATCGGGGAAGAATGGCAGAAGAGGGTGCCAGCCAAGGGAACGGCAAAGGCTCTGGGGTGGAGAGTGCGACCGATGGACTCTTTCCAGAAGGAGCTTACCCTTGCCACGGAATAACCGCGCCTGAGAAGCAGTGTTTCCTTCCCCTCCCGTCAAGGGTTTTAAAGGGAGCCGGTGGAATCTCACCCTGACGTCACCAGAATCCACCAGCTGGAGAAAAAGCCTCACGGACATTCCGCGGCAAACGGTTGAAAACATTCGCGCGCTGGAAGCAAAGAAATATGTGAATCAAAGATTGGTTCGGAAGAATATTGCGAAGAAATAAAAAATAACTTTTTAAAAAATTATAACCGGGTCATCTCCGATTACCTAGGTGACCCAGAGTATACGCCGCTGGTTACACCCCTCCTACAAAATAAGGGTGATTTGTGAATGGATGTACGAGATATCACAAAAAGTGCGCGCGGGGCCCGTTTTTATTGAGTCACCCTGTATTAAATATGCTATTATGTCAGGGAGTAGATAGATAAAAAGGGGAAGACAATTTTTACTAAATCTATATCTTTGCAAACTGACAATAACTTTTATTTTATAGGGTGCCAGTAATTTCATACGGCACCACGACGTTGAGGCTTTTCTATTTTTGTCTGTTTTGCTTGTTTAGCGCCCCCTACGTTTTACACGTCTCTTTCTAATATATAATTTCTTTTACAAAGGTTAGAACTCTTAAGGCCACAAAAATGGTCACACACATCAACTATAGACGAATAAATCACTTAGGTTCTTCATGAAATACTTGCCGTTTTATATCGAATACTCAGTCAGTAAATTTTATATTGATACTTTATGAATGAATATCCGTTGGAAGAAATTATACCTTATAACTATACATAGAGTGTCACTGCTTTTCTACTCACGACTTTCGGATTCTTTCTGTCTGGTTTCATTTTCTCTAACTTCTTCGCCCAGTTTTGCAGTCAAGTTTCAGAAATTGTTACACTAAGTAGAACGACAACACACGAACTGATTGATTGATTTGGTGTTTTAAGTCCACTTTATACAAAGTAAGGCTAATCGGGACTGGACCTACAGTTTAGAGTGGGATCCGAACCACTATGTGACTCCATCGGGTATCGAACCCGGGACCCCTTGATTACAAGGCAACAACGCTACCACTGCGCCATCGGGGAGGCACAGCACACGAACTGAGATGCTACACTGAGGCATTTGACTGTCCTCTTCTCTACCACTCCAAAATCATCCATATCGCCCAAATTAGAGAAAAATAGTGTTGCTAACCATAGCAACAGAATTCACTACAAGGAGTCAAACCTGTATCTTTCAATGTCTTCCCTTACTTTTATCGTACATTTTTCACATGAAAGAATCGAAAGGAAAATACAACAAAATGTAAATTTCATTGATTCAAGGGTTCAATTTACAAATCTGTAACGTTTTTAAGAAATATTTAAATAGGTATTCAAAGGCTGAACTGTCAACACTGTGTATGGTATGTGCCCTGGAAGGAGGGCGAGAGGTCAGTTTGACATTTTCCAGATGGCAATGTCCAGTAGCGAAGCGTGGTCTTAAGAGGAAGGAAAGCAATGCAGTACTCCGAAAAATGGGGGGGGGTATATAAATTATACAGTCCATTGCCCCAGTTTTTCTAGGAAAGAAAGGACATTTTAAATAATAATAATATATCCATGAACTCCTCTCTCAACGGCCATACTGCTAAGTTCAAAATTCTTGTCACGTTATTGATAATAAAATACTTGCTATTACTTACAGCTTCCCGTACGAAATTTGAAATATTCATTTTTTGTTTCACAAAAGAGAACACTCACTTCAACCACTCGTTCTTCCCACATAAATGGAAAATATTCCGAAAAGCTCAGAAGCTAACAGAAAAGTTATGTCAACCTCGTTGTAAAAATTAATGTTCACGGGGGAGTAATAGAACTGACTTGAAGCTTAAAATTAATTAAGCTTTCGAATAATAGGCCATTACAATAGGAATAACATGCGCGAATTTATTCGGCCTGCGTATAGGGCCGGTGGCAACCCACCATCGTGAGGAAATTGGGGAGCTCCTAGTGAGTGAGCGTAATCCGGTCGAGAAGACCTACTATAACGGCTGGGGATACGTCGGGCTGACCCCCCGACTATTCCAATACTGGTTGAAGATCTCCACGCTTAGAGGTGACGAAGGAAAGCGTGGGAGGGAGATCGGCAGTCGGTAGGTATGCCTAGGCCCTTCATGGGCTGTTGCGCAACGGATTATTATTATTATTATTATTATGTTTCTTCTTTTTAATAATGTATTATATTAATAAAAATAATATTTCGAGTTGGATAGCATTTATGACTTAACGTTTTTGCTATTTGCAGGTCTCAGAAGAGAGTTTCATTGCTTTTTTTTTTTTTACATACGTTTTATCGAAAAAAAAACATCAGTTCATTGTTTGTATGAAAACTTACGATAAATATAGTGTAAATTATTTGGTAGTTGTCAACACTGGCGTGCGTTGTAATTTGAGACAAGAGAAGTGTGAAGCGGACAACAGCCAGCTGTTCTGCAGATTCCAGCGCTCCCCAATGCCGGAACACCATGTTTGTCTTAATCCCTGAAAGTCGACATTATTGACACGTTTTACAAATCTTGAAACTCAAAGTAATGCTTTAAAGTTTATCTACATGGAATTTGGAACAGTTATATTAATTTATTTCAATAATTCTGTGTTTATAATAAAGCAAATATACATCTTCGAGATCATGTTAACACTTATATGTTTTCTGATAGTAGTGTCTGCTTTCTGCTTGGCTCGGGTGTTTTCGAGAAGCCGAAAAGCTCCGAAAAGCAGAGCTTTTATTAGTGGTTTGGGGACCGTACCTTCACCAGCATCTACCCTTCGCCATATGATACTTGAGAAGCGTTGGTTTCCCGCACAGTGGCTGCAAGCAGAGAGGTTGCTGCTTGCCAACGGGCTGCGGAGAGAATTTGCGGCCGTAAAATTTCGCGAAATCGAGTGCGATAGAAAATAAATAATGCACTCAACGTTAAGTACATTAAATAATATTTTAATTGTGCAAGCAGTGCTTGCATTGCTTGTACTATATCTTCGCCACTGGCAATGTCCCTTCCCTAGAGCTGACAGAAGCCTTGTCAAGGGAGCTAATGTTTCCAGGAAATGGCCATGCTGCACATTCCACCCTCCTTCCTTGACACTTTGGTTTTAGTTGATCGAAAGGTCCATTGGACTACGCTTCCTACAAATGGTTCCATTCTGTTAATGTTGAAGTATTGTCATTCTATTGTTGATATAAAAATCCATATTTACCCCCGCCTACAGGGGCGATGTTCCACTTTTCTGTGGGGGGGGGGGGGTTGGGGGATTAGGGGTGTGTGGATAAATCACTGCCTGCAATACAAAGCTGCAATACATCTCACACAGCGTCGCTTCTCTTCGCTCACAGACTATTCACACATTTTTAACTAGGCAATATTGTGCAGAGAATATTCTGGTGGCCATCTTGGCTCCAAATGAACAAGGTACTGAACAAAAATAAACATGATAGAATAATACACATATAACAAAGTAATAATAAAATACTTTAAATTATAGTAATTGTTTATTTTTTGCCGTTCTGGGGACCAGAACGATATTTAGTACCTCATGAGTGAGACGATGAATGATTCAATAGTCGGTTGACGTCTGTTATTATTTTTATTCTCTAATTATTGTTGTCACTTTAATTTGTTATTTAAATGTTGCGATTGTGTCGCCAGATGTAGTGTTATCAGAACGGGTACTTAGTTTGAAGCGTGTTGTTTGTTATCCTTATTTTGAAGTCCAGAACCAAAAACTTGCATTCGTAATTAAATGTGCCCCATGTTACCATTCACAGTTTGAAACAGTTCGACGAGAGACAGGAATGCGATGTAAAAGTAAAGTGTTCCCCTGTGCTTAGCACCACGCCATGAAGGCGTATAGGGGGTGTGGGGGTAACTCCCCACACTTTCTTGATCCGTTCGTGAGTGGGGGTTTCGTGATCAGCACCACGCCCCTGACCGCCTTTACCCCCCAGGGTTTCCCCCAGGTATCCATGTCATTCGACGCTGGGTGGGGCCGAGGCCGCTTCCAAAGTTAGAAAAGTTCCCGGATTTGAACCAGCCGGGGATCGAACCCGGGACCTTGAGCATGGTAGTCAGACGCGTTACCGGCTGAGCCACCGCGGCCAACCGGAATGCGATGTAAAGAAAGCTATATACTGATCGCGGCCCCAACTGTCGACTGACCTTCTTTTTGCTACATGCCCCGATGAGTGTCAACAACTCCAGTTGCGAAGTAAAAGCTGTAGGGGTAACATCGCTCTCTCGTTACAACGTTGCCTGGCGTACGTCTGTTTTGTCAGTTTTTATTAACCTGTTTGGGTGTTTTGATTATTAATTTGCCGTGCTCTGTGTACTATTATACAGCTTTTATCCAGTAATGACACTGATCAACTCCTCCCACCCCCCATTTTTACAGTACGTTTGGCAACATATTGTGTATCCGACACACATTTGTTTCGTCCTGCCGGCAACTTTCGGTGCATTGTGATTCGAGAATGCCCGATGTCAGTCGAAGAAAATGCAACTGATCGGTGGTTCGTTGTTTCTCAGTCGCCAGCTGCAAATGCGATTTCTTCTTAGCGATGATCACAGTCGTGCTGAAATACTTGCTGACGTCACCAGGAATTTTAAAAGGGGGATCTTAGCATCCGCTTTAATAGCGGTGAGCAACACTATTATGGGGAAAATATGCCTCTTTAGCCCCACCTGGAAGAAAAAAATACTTTGTTTTTTTGTAGCCTCCCTGGAAGAAAATCCTGTGGACCTCCATGCTCTTTCTCATAAAAAATTGTCTTTTTTTAAAATTCTGTGCAGGCGAATAACTGCAGTGACAACACTTCTCTTTTTAAGGTAAAAGGAAACTTCAGAACCTGCTAAAATGTAATTGTCCTTTCTTCTTTATTTAGGATGGAAAGCAACAAAGTGGCGGTGAAGAACTGCAGCGGTGCAGAGGGCGGGGAGGAGAGGCAGTCCAGTGAAATCCCGAGCCTTTCCCCCCCCTCTGCACTTCCATCAAAGGCGTAAGTACCTTCATTCTCCTTTCTCCAGTTGCGAAGTAAAAGCTGTAGGGATAACATCGCTCTCCCGTAACAACGTTACCAAGCTATCGTTTGTTTTTGTCAGTTACTTGTATTAGCGTGTTTGTATAGTGTTTGGGTGTTTTGTGTACAAATTTCCGTGCTTTTATGTACAGTGGGATCCACGAGTATTTCCCTGCAAATTGTCCATCACCATGTTCGTGCACTTTATTTGACCCAATAAGAGCTTCAAAAATTATGAGAAGAAAAATTAATGAAATTAGTCATGGACAATTTGCACGGGAATACTTATGGATCCCACTGTACTATTGTACTTCCATCCAGTAACGGCGCTGATCAACTCCCCCCACCCCGTTTTACAGTACGTTTGGCAACATTCTATCTATCCGACGCTCATTTGTTCCTCCCGCCTTGGCCATGATCACAGCCAGTGACGGCTACTGCTGAAATACTTAGTGGCGTCACCAGGAGTTTTAAAAGGGGACTTACCTTGTAACCGATCTTGACGCACCCCTTATAAAAGTTGACCCGCCCTCGCTGGGGATAATAGGGCGGCAAGAGAAGTTAACGTCTTTTCTAGCGAACGTTTGATGTGCGTTGCGGAGAAGACAGTCTGAGTCAAGCATTGATACGGTTAGGATCCGTGTTATGTTGGTTATTGGTTTCGCGGGCAGTGAAAAACTGTGGGTGAACTAATGGCCAAGATCTCTGCCGGAAAGAGAGAGAGTGTCTAAAGACTAAACTGTGAGTGAACAATCGGCCTGTGCAGTATCTCTAATTCCGGATACTAGCACCAAACTTTGGGGGTTGACTAAATACATATCAAAGTCTATAAATCTGTCGGGAGACAATTACTACGTCATGCTCAGTGACGTCGTCAAAATGGCCGCCCAGCAGATTCTTTGAATTTGAATATCTCAGAAACCACTGATGCATCCTAACTAACCGATTTCCTTTAGGTCCATCTCAACTTTCTCTTTCCATCTTTGTCTTGGCCTTCCTCTTACCATCAGGTTTCCCAACAAGAATCCTGTTCATTCCTCTCCCATTTGTGCCGCATGGCCTGCCCACCTACGTCTTCTTGATTTAATTATTCTAATAATATCTGGACATGAATGAGGGGAAAGAACTTCCGGTTTGACCAATTTTCCAATGTAAACAAATGCAATACAGATCATCACCGAGTTTATCTTGTTATAAAAGATCTGATACAAGCTGGATTACTTGAAATGTTTAAGGAATATTGAGAAACAAAGGTACCTCGAAGGAATTGACAAGTTCCCGGAGCTTTCGGATGAAGATTTATGGAACAATAGTATTGTTTTCCAAGACATGTTGATCTTCTACCAGCGGTTTCGTCAGGAACTTTCCTTTTCATCAACTGGAACTAGAATTATTTTTTGTTATTCAATAAATATTCAATTGTTTATCAATTTGCTTAATTTTGGCGATCTAAACTATACAAGTTTTGTAATGCAGTTATACTTGTATCTATATTCTTATGTCGTCTTTTTATCTATTAATGTAATAATAGTAATATCCGTATAATAAAGTAATAAAAAATAAAACTGCTATTATTATTATCATCAGACACTTGGTTCGGGTCCCCAGAACAGTGGCGTGCCCAAGGGGAAGTTGTTGGGGATATAACCCTTCCCCTTTGGTCCAGTATTCCTTAAGAAGACAAAATGAGGGCTGACTACCAGTGGTGGCGATTAGGAGGGTGGGGGCAGTTCCCCTCCACTTTTTGCCACTATTGCCCCAGCACTATGCCAAACCTTATATAACAAGATAAAGTGAACTGTCCTTGTACATTGTATACCTTGTATTTTGTACTTTGATATTACATTAGACCTCGGATTGTTACGTACCCAATAGGACCAAGTAATGTAAATAGTTTGCCAAAGAAGAATAGAGATGGCAGCACCAGGCGTGCAAGGTTAAGAATTGGCATAATATATGTGAATAATTTTATAAATAAGAAGAAAGCAAATTGGAAAGATGAAAAACAATAGAATATATTATAAGAAGACAAAGAATAAATATGAAAGAAGTAAATTAATATATATATCTTATAAATCAAATCAATGATCACATGTAAGTTAATATGAAAATTAAGGAAGTCAAAGCACTGATACAAGTTTGTGTCTTTGAACAGATATTGCATCTGTATGATTGATTTACCATTCCTATAGGGGATATTTTGTTTACATCAGTGGCGAGCGCGTTCTGATCGACGCCCCACAGCACTTTTTGGTTGCGCAGTTTAACTGTAGCACCTACTTGGATGCGCATGTCAATCGGCTGCACCAAGTATACACTCTGTTGTACCTAGTTAGTGGTGGCGCGTTCCAATTGCAGCCCCAAGGGAGGATATTAGTATTATTCCCAAAGTTGGAAAAGGATAAAGGAATTCGTTAAATAGTCAAAACATAAACAAATTGAGATCCAGACCATCCATTGAGAAGGAAGTCCCGATCCAGAACGTCCATTGTAGGAAGTCCCGATACATACCGTCAATTGAGAAGGAAGTCCCGATCCAGACCGTCCATTAAGAAGGAAGTCCAGATCCAGATCGTCCATTAAGAAGGAAGTCCAGATCCAGATCTGTCCATTACGAAGGAAGCACCAATAGAAGAATATCCAAATAGAGAAAATAAATAATAAAAAGAATATTGAGATGAAAATTGATTGTACACGAGAAAATTATAGAAGAATGTAGTTTATCATGTAAATATTCTTACTCCATGTATCCTGTGTTTAAATAATATATTCGTTTAAACGTCTCCATTCGAAGGCATCCTGTCTTGTCTCATTGTCTACAAAGAACCCTACCCTGTAGATAAGATAGCTGAGTTTTAAGATTAAGGTTTATGTACCTTTGCACCAAATGAAGGTAGCATAAATAAATGGCGACCAACTTTTGGGGCTAGAGAATTAGGAACCGACAGCGAAGAGAGAAAGAATAATTGAAAATGGAGGAAAAGGATAAAGATGGAAATGAGAATGGAGAAGCTACAATGAAGGAAGACGGAGAAAAAAGGGAAACTTTCATTTGTTGCGGAGAGGAAGGAAACAAGGAAGAAATTATTTTCTGTGTCACATGTAAGGAAATGAAACATTGGACGTGCGAAGGAATAAGAAAGGAGAAATACATATCAATAAGTAAAAGGGAAGAAGATTATACATGTAAGGAATGCAAGAAGGAAAAGCTAAAAGAAAAGCAGAAGAAAACAGAAGAAATAAACTTGATGGAAATGTTCCAAGAGCTGTCAATGCAGATAAATGAAAATAACAGAGAATTGAAAGAGAAGATTGAAGAAAGTAATAGGAAGGCGGAAGAGAACAACAGAGAAGTAAAAGAAAAGTTAGAAGAAAATAACAAGGAAGTGAAAGAAAAGTTAGAAGAAAATAAGAAGGAAGTGAAAGAAAGGCTCGATGAAAATAGTAGAAAATTAGAAGCAGTAAGAAATGAAAGCAAGAAAATGTACGAGAAAATAACCGAGACATGTGAAGAAAATAGAAGATCATTGGAAAAGAAGATAGAAGAAACAACACTGCTAATTGAAAACAAAAGCGTGGATATAAATAGGACGATCGAGGAAGAAGTTTCAAAACTTAGAGAGGAGAACATACACAGAACCGATGGTATGGAAAGAAAAATTGTTGAAAATAAATCGCAAATAGAAGCGGTATCTTCTAGAGTAGATGAAAATGAAAGCAAGATAGAGGAAGCAAAGGTCCTAATGGAAGATAGAAACTGGGTAACACGCAATAGAATGGAAAAGGAAGTTCTAAAACTGAGAGAAGTAAGTACGCGGGAACTGCAAGAAGTTCAAGAAAAAACTAGCAGTATGGAGAAGGACATTGCGGAAAATCAAAATAAAATTAATGCAGCAGATAAGAAAGGAAAGGAATTAGACAGAAAATTAAATGGGGCAGTGTCAAAGATAGAGAAGACAGAAAAGAAAGTAGAAGAAGTGGAAAGAAAGTTAGGAAAACTATTCATCAAAGAAGGAAACATAAATCCTAGGTTTCGAGAAAGTGAAGAAACGAAGGTTAAGAAAGAGCTGAGAGAAGAGAGTTCAAGCGATGAATCGACGACTGAGGAAGAAGAGAAGCATAAGAGATATAGAATAGCGGGAGGTCACAAGAAAAGGAAATGGAAGAATAGCGAAGATGGAAGTAATAATGAAAGGCTCTTAGACATATTGGAAAATGAATTCCCGAGAGACGAGAACTATAGGACCAGGATACCTAGGCCACAAGAATTGTAGCATCTTCCAAAATTCAATGGGAATATATCTGATAAATGTCCCAGAAAGTTTTTAAGGGAACTAACAACAAATGTCAGACTTATGAGGATCCCCGAAGGAATGATTTTGAACGTCATAGAGACATGTTTTGAACAGTCGGCAGCAGGATGGTATCAACTAAATGAGCACAAATTTAGAAATTTTAAGGAGTTCAGCCGAAAATTCCTGAATTACTACTGCAGTGAAGACATAAAGGAAAGGCAGCTAGAAGCATTAAAAAGAAGATATGTAGATTGGTCAAAAGTCGACAGCCTGGAAGAACATACATGGGAGACTCTTAGAAGCTTCAAAAACCTAAAGGAAGGATGCAGTGAAGAGGATCTGGTTAAACAAGTTGTCCAAACATTGCCATTAAGAATACAGAGAGCTATAGCAGCGGTTAAGATAAAAGCAGTTGATGATTTGATTGAATATCTAACAACCGAAGATGTGCTAACAAAAACTCAGAATTCCTGGAACGATAAGGAAGGAAGATTCTATGGAAAGAGGCAACATTCAGAAGAAGAAGGGCGCTCAAAACCAAAGTTCCGGAGACAAGAATTTGATGTAAGAAGAATAGAAGTTAGAAACCAGAGACCAAGTGCAGAAAGAAGAGACGTAGGAAGAAACGATGATAGATATCGAGGAAATTGGAGAAACTTGAGAGGCCGAAATAATTTCCGAAGATACGGAAGAGGAGGAAATCAGCGATGGAGGAACATATATGAACAGAACGAAAGAGAATACCGAGTAAGTGTGCCCAATGAAGAAATGGAAAGAAGAAATGCACTTCCGGATGTAGAAAGAGATGAAGCCATAGAATTAGCCAGAAATTATTGTAATGACGCAAGAAGATTCCAAGAGGGAATTACAGCAGATGAAGATTCAAGGAATGCAGAAGAGAATAGAGGGTCAAACATGTAATGCTCTTGCAGCATCTCCCAGGTGTGAGAGCAAAAAAAAGTTATATTTAATAGAAGAGCCGAATTTCAGTGACCTGAAGCCAGGGAGAACTTTTTATGTAAAGGCAAAAATTATAGAATTAGAAGTAAAGTGCCTAATAGATTGTGGTAGTGTGGTAGAAGTAATGAGTTATGATTGTTGGAAAAGGATAAAAGGAAAATATCCACAAGCTCGTCTAGATGCATCAGAAAGGGACAAAATAAGATTGGTCATGGCAGCAGGGAAAGAAGAATATAAAATACAAGGAACCGTCGGCGTAATGATGAACCTTCAAGGGTTAAATTTTCCTGTCAGATTCCTCGTAGTAAAAGGTCTAAGAAGGGATATGATATTAGGAATATCATTTTTGGAAAAATATGATGGCCATATTTATATCAAAGATAGAAGATTGAATCTAGAGTCATTGGAAGAAGAAAGACTAGATGTTCCTATGGAAACTGTAAACAACGAAATGGAGAGAAAAGAATGCATTGGCAACCTCAATTTAATGTACGGACAGATGAAGGCAGTACCAAATGATATATGTGAAGAAATTGAAAGTGAAATGAATAAAGAAAATGATGAATACTTTGCATCTGTTGAAGAGATAAAGAATAAGGTTGATGAGTGCAAAGATATCTCCAGAGAAGAGAGGAAGCAATTACAAGAAGTTTTGTTAGAACATAGGAACTTGTTTAGCCAAAAGCCAGGACTCACCAGAGGGTATTCCTACGAAATAGAAGTAGATACAGAAAGACCTATAGTATCTAAACAGTATCCGATACCTTTTGCGAAAGGAAAAGCTGTAGAAGAAGAACTTCAGAAATGGTTAAGATGGGAAATTATAGAAGATTCAAATAGCATACATGTAAGCCCGATGCATGTAGTTGACAAACCCAATGGAGGAGTTAGACCAGTCTTAGATCTGAGAGAACTAAACAAACACGTATTACTTCCAAGAAACCAGGTGGATAGAATAGATGAGATGCTACACTCATTTGCAGGAAGCAGATACTTTACTTCTTTTGATTTGACCCTGGGATACTTTCAAATTGAGATCGAGAAGAAGTCAAGAAAGTATACAGCATTCAGATATGGCTCAAGATTGTTTCAATTCAGAAGATTGCCATATGGTTTAAATTCATCTGTTTCGGCATTTAAGACTGCGTTGAACAAGATATTTGGGATAGAAACTAAGCATTGGTTAGCCATATATGTAGATGACATGTGCATTCACAGTAAAGACTGGGATTCACATATAAGAAGAATAGATTGGGTATTGAGCAAATTAGGAAAAGCAGGATTAACCGTCAAACTGGAGAAATGCTCTTTTGTCAGAAAGGAAGTTAAGTTTTTAGGCCATGTTATATCCGGTGGAGAAATTAAGCTATGTACAGATAAGGATGAAGCGATAAGACTTTTCCCTAAGCCAATTACAAAGAAACAATTACAGAGATTTCTTGGAATGTGTAATTGGAGAAGCAAGTTCATTAGAGATTTTGCACAAAAGGCAAGACCATTGTATGAGCTATTACAGAAAACTAACAAGTGGAATTGGGGAGAAGAAGAAGATAAAGCTTTCGGTGTACTGAAGATCGATCTCATATCATCGCCTGCCATAAGCCAACCGAATTTCGAGAAAACATTTTGCTTGGGAACCGATGCATCTAATATAGGACTAGGGGCGTATCTATTCCAGAAGGACGGGAATGGAGAAGACCAAGTCATCCAGTATGCCAGCCGTTCTCTTAAGACTTTTGAGAAATCCTATACTATAAGTGAACTCGAATGCCTAGCCATCCTATTTGGAATACAAAAGTTCTCACCATACCTCAAAGGAAGGAGATTTAAGGTATTCAGCGATCACAAAAGCTTGGTCTGGCTAAATTCGGCAAAGCAGTGGAATCCTAGTCTTACCAGATGGGCCCTGTTATTACAAGAATATAGCTTTGAAGTGATTGATATAAAGGGCAGAGATAATCAAATTGCCGATGCATTAAGCAGAGCTCCAATAAGACCCCAACAAGAACCAGAAGAGATAATCAAATTGTCCATAAATGCGATTGTGGAGGAAGAAAAGAAGAATGTAGTAAAAGAAGAATGGATAAAAGAGATGAAAGAAGATGAAGAACTTAGTACTATATTTAAAATATTGGAAGGAGAAACCATTGTTGGAGAAACGAAGATGAGAAAAGCCAGAATCAAAGGGAATTACAGAATTATAGAAGGCATGATTTTCAAAGTGAACATTGAAAATCCACACCAAGTAAGGTTATGTGTACCCAAAACAATGATCAATAAGATCTTAACAACAGTACATGAAGAGTCAGGACATTTTGGGACAGACAAAACTTTGAGGATGACACGTCGTTTTTATTTTTGGAAGACTCTGAAAAAGGATGTTGTGGACCATGTTAGAAACTGCGTTGTATGCATACAGACTAAGCCATCTAAATGGAAATTAAAAAAGGAAGAACTACACGTTATAGCTCGAAGCCCATTGGATTTAATATCCATAGACTTAATTGGACCATTGCCGAGATCAAAAGGATTCCAATACATCCTTACATGCGTGGACATAAGTGGTAAATTTGTAATGTGTTACAACATAAGAAAAGCAACATCAAAAGAGATAGTTAAATTTTTCGAAGACGGTTTCACTAAACACTATGGAATTCCTAGAAAGGTGTTAACAGATAATGGTACACAGTTTGTATCGGAGTATTTCATGGACTATATGCAATTCAAAGGAGTCAAAGTAATAAATGTAACGCGATACCACCCCAGTTCAAATCCCATAGAACGATACAATGGAGAAATAGTCAGACTGTTAAGAACATACTGCCACGATAACCATACACGATGGTCAACTGTTGTTAATAAAATAACTAAACTGCTAAATAACGCATTATCAGAAGAAACAGGAAGAAGCCCTGCTGAATTATTTCTCGGATACACGGAGGAACCATATGTGTTTGAAGAATTGGAGTGGCCAGATATGATAGAGCAAAAGAGCGAAATGAAGAAAGTGATATCAGAACTGTATAAAAAGAGAAATAGAAGAAAGACAAAGGACGAGAAGAAGGTTAAGAAAATAGATATCAAGAAAGGAGATTTGGTGTTTTGTAAAACACATCCGGTGAGCAAAGCTTCAGAGAAAGCTATCAAAAAGCTATTTTTCATTTATGAAGGCCCATATGAAGTGATAAGTACTTTTAGAAATACAGTTCTTCTAAAGCATATAAAAACAGATGTAGAAAGGAGAGAGAATTTAGACAACATTAGAAGATATAATTGTACAGAAGAGAAGAAAGAAAGCGTCAAGAAGAAATAATAGAAATATACATATATAATTTGAAAAAAAAAAATTGTATCTGCATATATATATATATATATATATATATATATATTTTACGACAATTTTTTTTTATGGCCAAAGGGGGGAATATTGTGTTACGTACCCAATAGGACCAAGTAATGTAAATAGTTTGCCAAAGAAGAATAGAGATGGCAGCACCAGGTGTGCAAGGTTAAGAATTGGCATAATATATGTGAATAATTTTATAAATAAGAAGAAAGCAAGTTGGAAAGATGAAAAACAATAGAATATATTATAAGAAGACAAAGAATAAATATGAAAGAAGTAAATTAATATATATATCTTATAAATCAAATCAATGATCACATGTAAGTTAATATGAAAATTAAGGAAGTCAAAGCACTGATACAAGTTTGTGTCTTTGAACAGATATTGCATCTGTATGATTGATTTACCATTCCTATAGGGGATATTTTGTTTACATCAGTGGCGAGCGCGTTCTGATCGACGCCCCACAGCACTTTTTGGTTGCGCAGTTTAACTGTAGCACCTACTTGGATGCGCATGTCAATCGGCTGCACCAAGTATACACTCTGTTGTACCTAGTTAGTGGTGGTGCGTTCCAATTGCAGCCCCAAGGGAGGATATTAGTATTATTCCCAAAGTTGGAAAAGGATAAAGGAATTCGTTAAATAGTCAAAACATAAACAAATTGAGATCCAGACCATCCATTGAGAAGGAAGTCCCGATCCAGAATGTCCATTGAAGGAAGTCCCGATACATACCGTCCATTGAGAAGGAAGTCCCGATCCAGACCGTCCATTAAGAAGGAAGTCCAGATCCAGATCGTCCATTAAGAAGGAAGTCCAGATCCAGATCTGTCCATTACGAAGGAAGCACCAATAGAAGAATATCCAAATAGAGAAAATAAATAATAAAAAGAATATTGAGATGAAAATTGATTGTACACGAGAAAATTATAGAAGAATGTAGTTTATCATGTAAATATTCTTACTCCATGTATCCTGTGTTTAAATAATATATTCGTTTAAACGTCTCCATTGGAAGGCATCCTGTCTTGTCTCGTTGTCTACAAAGAACCCTACCCTGTAGATAAGATAGCTGAGTTTTAAGATTAAAGTTTATGTACCTTTGCACCAAATGAAGGTAGCAGGATAATGCTAGCAACCAGCTCCATGACTCCAAGGGAGTATAGCTGGAGTCTCGAGCAGTAAGCTCTTCACACGATGAGATCCCTGACCTCGTTGTGCGGGACTCATGACTTCCTTCATCTTTGTTTACGATAAAAGGAAAACTAAAAGCTACTAAAATGTAATTATATTTTTCTCCTTTATTTAGTCCGCGCCGAAGTACTTTAGACAACTGGGTCATCAGGGACGCCGATGCTTCCCACCCGCAGTGCTCTGGAGTCCAGAAGTACATGTAAATATCTTTATATCTTTCTTAATGAGGCTCTGTCCGAAAGGTCCCAAGAGCAGACTTGAAGTATGGTCTTGACGGTAGTGATGTCACTAGTGCAGTTTGAAAGCCCCAATTACACGAACAATCGAGACCGCAGTGCGGAGGACACATCGTTGCAGACTTGGTCACGTGATTCCTGAACTTGTTGTTCGTTTGTTTGAAATCACGGAGGTAAAAAATTGGCAAGTTGTTGGTTGAAGATCTTCTAATGTGTAGAAACGTATGAATCAGAACATTTTAAAATGTAATGTGATTTCTATAGTGAAGAACAAGTGTTTAAAACGCAGGGAAAACAACGTGTCCTCAGTTTTACTCGTATCTACTGATCGTCTTTGTCACTGTAGTCGAAGTGCAATTCGAAAGACTTTCACTTCCAGTCCACAATTTCAAGACCACACTGCGGAGGATGCTCGCTTCCAGTACGGTCTTCCACCTTTCGGACACGGCCTAACCTTGACGCCCACTGAGACGCGGCAACAGACGCGTTTCCGGCGTCTCAGTGAGCGATAACCTTTAAGATACCCTGCAAACTTCTGGCACAGAAATACCGTGCTTCGGTTCCATGCATTGCCTTGTAGTGAGCGTTACATTTGATTTCAATAGAAGCAGACAACTGAAGTTCTGTTGCTGAATCTCGGTGGACGATAAGCTTTATTACCTCCCCATCCCCACATTTCACTCCTTGAGGGTTGCTACCCGTGCATCTTGCACAAGGCCTCCGGGGATGTGATTGTACCTGCTATGCCACAGGTTCCGGATTCGAATCCTGGGTAAGACATGGATGTATTAAGCCTGTTCTTCTAGTACGCATTTCATCAGCTCGTCGTTAGCACTCATCGTCGAGTTTAGCGAAGAGGAAATCAGTAGGGGTGGAAAAGAGTATATATATCTTCCTCAAGATAGGGACAGATGGAAGGCCTGTGTTGCTGCAGCCATGAACCTTCGGGTTTAAGAAGGCTAGAGAGTTAGTTAGTTAGGAAAACAACGTAAGACTCACTCACCGATACGTGTCAAGCATGCAATGTTTACTAAAAGTCACTTTTGCAGTACAACAGACACATGGTAGCCGTCAGGGCGATTTTTTTCAAATTTTTCTCCCCATTAGAAATAATCGCTGTGGTATTCCAAAATCTGAAAAATTCCATCAGCTTAGAATCCCTTCTAGAACATTGAAGTGAATTTTCGTGTAACTTGCTTTCATTGTTATGTAGATATTATCTATAGTTGAATAGACTTACGTAACTACGAAACTATTGAGAATATCTATATAACAGTGAAACACGAAAATTCAGGTCAATGATCAACAAGGATTTCTAATCTGATGTACTTTTTCATATTTTCGAATATCTCAGCAATTTTTCGAATGGAGAGGATGTTTTAAAAAAAATCGCCCTGATGGCTGGAATAATGAAGGGCACTGCTTCCCTCCCAACAAATATCCAAAGGCCAGCCCCCGTGGCAGAGTGGTTAGCACAGTGCGCTAGGTAAATTTACCACAATCAATTTCACAAAATCCATTGCCAAAAAATTCAGTTAAAAATAAGATTAATGGTGCAACTTATCAAAAATGATCGAAAAATAAGAATAAGAAATGATTTTTTTAAAAAAATGGAACGAAGACGGCAAAAAATACTGAAAAATGACCTAAAAACAGAAAGGAAAAATACAAAATAAAAACAATGTTTTCTGACCAAAAACTCAATATACTGACCAAGGCAGAAATTATTTTATTTTAAAACATATATATATATAAAATGTGTATAAACTAAATGTTAAAGAAACTACTATGGGATTTAGGATTGTTTTCAAGTGGCAGAAAAGAAGCTCCACCAATAAGCTGCTAAAATGTTATTGTCTTTTCTCCTTTACTTAGATTATCGAGTCAAGTTAACGACGAAGCATCCACAAGCACGGGATTCACCGTTTTAACACGGGAGGAAGCCCAGAAGCTCTTGCCTCATTCGCCTAACTTTCTGCAGTAAGTACCTTAATTAATTCTTTATTTTTATTTATATTTCTTTCTCCTTCCCCTCCCCCAGTCAGGCTTCTCTCTCGGGCATTTCCTAGCAGGCCTCCGTGACGGAGTGGTCCCCCACCAACGATCTAGTCCTAAAATTCCCCCCACACCAAACATTTTCGGGGGGAGGAGTTTTTGTTCTAACAACATAAGATAAACAATTAGTTTTGAAGTCAAATATAATTAACTGGAATAATATCGAAAACACACAAAGAACGAAGAACAAAGAGCCTCATTTCTAAGGACACTGGAACCAGCAATCCTCAGAACTTAGTCCGACTTGTTATTTCTTCTCCATTTCTCATCTGCTTTCGTCAGTTACCGCAAAGTATATAAATATATTAATAGAACGAAGCACGTAATAACATTTTGATGTGAATTTTATGTAGGAAACTATTATCTTCTAAATGTATCTCATTTTTTGCCTCTCCCCCCTAAGTCACGCAAATCATTGTTCATAGCATTATTAGAATCTTTAATTTGCAATCAAATTTTGAACAAAGGGCAGTTGATTTAATCTATTGCATATTTTATAATATAATTTAATTATTTAATAATTGACACACATTTAATGACATTATAGTGTGATATCAGGGTTGTTAAAGGTCCAGGAACTCATAAATTCTAATGAATTGGGTTCCTCTACAGGACCGGAACCTCTTTTCTCGCAAAATTTAAATTCGGTCCAGTTTGCGTATTGTTACATTCAAAAAAGGTTCCTGGACCGTATTTTAATTGTTCCTGAAAATATATTCCTGGACCGTATTTAAATTGATGCGGGGAAAAAAGGTTCCTGCACCGAATTGAAATGCTTTAAATATGAAAAGGTTATACACTGTCTGGAATTCATTTTTAAGTTTGCAGATTTTCTCTCCCAATTTATTTACAATCCCTGGACCAGGCCTGACCGATCAAAAGTTGCCTTCTGAAAATTTCCGCGAGTACGTTTTACATTAGAACGTCAGTCACACTGCGGTTGTAGAAAACGTAGCGGAGGGAATAAATCAAAATGCTGTTGTTCTCTCGTGGGCCACGTTCAAAAATTCCCTTGTCGAAGAGTTACTGTACGTAACGCAACGGACTATATTAGTGTGGCGTCACATTGAGTTCAAACAAACCCGTCACGTGTTGCTCCGGCATCCGATCCAGGAACCGCAGCCAATAGGAGCCGTCGACGAGACAACGTGAGGCTGCTGCGTTCCCAGCAGATATCGCAACAGGGACGGGTAGTGCTGCTACAACCAAGTGAAGGAACGCGCGCGAGAGAATGGGACTACATGGAGAGGGGCAACGGAAGTGCATTGTTTGCATTTCGGCCATTTCTAACTTGTACCTTAGATTCTCGAGACAGCCAGCACCTGGATTAGTCTTTCATGCTCGCAAGTTGATAATTGTTTATCGTCCGGTCCGTACTCCATCCAAGTTGCGTATTCTTTCATTTCAATACGGAACTTGGACCCAATTTAAACTGATTTGGAAAAATGGTTCGTGAACCGTATTTAAATTGATCCTGGAATAAAGGTTCCTGGACCGAATTTAAATTCATTCAGAAACTAGGTTCTTGGACCGTATTTAAATTGATCGGGAAAAAAGGTTCCTGAATCGAATTGAAATACCTTACAGATAAAAAGGTCCTTTACGGTCCAGAACCCATTTACGCTTGCTGATTTTCTCTGCTGGACGGGAATTGAATTTAATTAAAATTCCCGTACCTTTAACAACGCTGATATATATACACATATATAGTGTGTGGGTGGGTATCTGTCTGCTCCTTCCTCCCCACCAATCCGCAGTGATTTCGCACCCTGCTAGTAATATGCTTTTACAGTGAACGCACGTTCTGCCTTGTTCCATGACTCTATCCTAACTGAATGATAAAACAGCAGCTGCAAGATGGCGATAGACACGTGTTGCCGCTGACGTAACAAATAGCTATTCCAGTGTTGCAAAATTGCCCGATTCATTGGACACCATACATAATAGATTTATTTTTTGAATTCTCTGATTATGTCAACTGCATAAATTTTCTTAATTATTTAGGTTGCCGGTTGCTTGTGCAACAGTAAAACCAGTTTCAAAGGAAAAAAAAAGCGGATGGCTCAATAAACAATTATTGGTACTGGACACTCTGCCGAACATAGTTCAAGAAGCGTAAGTACCTTCATTAATCCTTTATTCTCCCCCTCTCCCACCCTTAAGGCTTCCCTCTCGTGCATTCCCTGAGACTTCAGGCCACCGTGACGGAGTGGTCAGCGATGGTATGAGGCAGTATAGGATTTCCCAAATGTCCCCTCCACATTTAAATTCACTATAACTTTGTAACGAACATAGATATTTCAGTGAAATAAAGTTTGAACTGCACCTTAGGCGTGCACATACCCTCTGATTTGGGGAGGGGGTGGGGGGCAAAAGCCTTGATGAAAGTTCAATCGGGAGAAAGAAGCCTCATTTTATTTCGATGTTTCAGTTTTATCGCATTGATGGGTGTGTGTACGGTATACGTATATACACATAAAGAATTCATCCGCCCCATAACAAACCAACATCAAAAATGATATAAATTCTCTCTCAAATGTGCGAGCATTTAAGAGAAATCCGTTTAGCAGCAGTACTTCTCTCCCTGGTAATTCAAATTGCGAGCGAAACGACCAAGAACATTTTCAGATCCAACTTTTTGCAAAATAAAAACAACATTGATTCAATATGGTGCCAAAATTTTCATGGAGCGCCATGGTATTCTGTTTTACAATTTTTTCTTTTACGTATATCGTTCGGTGCCCAGGGCCAACTCCCGCCGCCCACTATACCGCGTTTGTTACAACCTGTCCCCTTTCCCGCGCTAGGGAGCGCTCGACAGTTTCGGTGCCAATGAGAAACGAGGAAAAAATCGTCTGCTGGGCAGCGAGGAGCGAATGGAAGCCAGAAGAGAGGCGCTTACGTAGACGCTGTTGCGACGTTGCGTATTTTAATTGGCTGCCTGGCTTTGACTTTCCCCAGCACTGAGAAAAGCCAGGGAGCAACTAGCGCGGGAACCGGGACAGGTTGTAACAAACGCGGTATAGCCACGGCTCTGAACTTGACAAGACTGCAAGAAAAGCAGACATTGCGAACGAAGCGAGCAAGAAAAGTTTACGAAACGTATTTTTATTTGTATAAAATTTGAAATCGAGGGGCAATTGCAGATCTGTGCTCCCCCCCTTGCAGGTGCTCTTGGCCGTCTGGAAGAAATAATACAAGAAAGATTGCTAGTCTTGCTTTCCTTTACTCCCATGTTTGTCCCCCCGATATTGATTTCCGCCCAAGGACGGGGGCCAATGGACGTCCGGGAGGGGGCAAGGATGGCCACATCGCCCCCTTAGTAACCGAATGGCAACCTAAAAATACATTTTCACACGTATAATTTGATTTCAGTCATGATATTTATATTAATTATTATATATGCTATAATTTCAAATTCAAGAGGTGTTTTTTGAGGGGGCAACACTATTATTGGGGTAATATGCCCCATGAAAAAATACCTTGCTTGTCCCTCAGTGGAAAAATCTGCGGACGTCCATGATTAGTTGGCACCCCCCCCTTCCCCCCCGATGTAACTGCACAGTAATCTTAAAGTTATATCTGGCACCTCTGCATGTTGAGAGAATCAGATGACTGCGAGGTGATCAGGTGATTCCAAGATGTCGTCGATTCAGGAGGCAAGCTTGCCACGCCAGACCTGGCTCCATGTTGACTTTTGGTTGTGGGGATATGTCAAGACGGAAGTGTAAGTGGATGACATCAAAGCGAAGATATCTGTAGTCATCGCGGGCATTTTGGATTCAGGACGAAAATGCAATAAATGTACCAGGATAAACGTACCAATAATAATATTATTATTGTTATTATTGATTTGCCTTATTTTACTTCGCTTATTGCGCCACTTTTGGCTAATTTGCGAAGATGGGGATGAGCGATAATATGATGAAATTCATGAATGGACACTCACAAACATGCCCAAGTCGGGATTCGAACCAGGAACAAACATTATTATTATTATTAGTAGTAGTAGTGGTATCAAAGACGTCGTTATCCTCGTAAATTATGCAAAGGGGGGGATAGATGTTGGTGCTAAAGCATTTGTGTTCGAACAAACGATTTGAAATATTTTTTCAACACGTTCAATTTGATATTAATAATGGAAAACAAGCACACAAACTATTTTTGAAAGAGAGAAGATGATTAATAAATGCATTCCAAATATAATTATTTTTTACATTAACATGTATAACTTTCATGTACGATACATGTTTCACATTATGCAACATGGAGCGACGTTGACACTAAATTGTGTACGTATTCAAAGTTTATTTAATACATGTATATACAACATATATTATTTAAATACATTACACAACCAATTCATCTATCTCACAATGAACCAACAGCAAAAATGACATAAATTGTCTCTCAAATGTGCACCTCCCTTTCTTCAAAACAATTGTTCATGCATTTAAAACAAAATCAATTAAGACAAGTGTTATTTCTCTGTCTGGTAATTTACAATGCATTAAAGAGAACAATGATACACTGCGAGCGAAGCGAGGAAGAAAATTTTTGGATGGAATTTTTTTGCAGGCTGAAATCAATATTGATTTAAAAGGACGCAAATATTTTCATGGGACGCCAATGCATTCTCTCTCTTACAACATTTTGTGCCTCCATGATGGTGTAGTGGTAATATCGTCGCCTTGTGATCAAGGGGTCCTGGGTAGGGTACCCGGTGGAGGAACATGACACAGTGGTTCGGATCCCACTTTAAACTGTAGGTCCAGTCTCCTTTCTGTGCGTAAAGTGGACTTAAAAACCACAAATCAATCAATGAATTTTACAACTTATTTTCATTTAGATCGTTCGGCGCCCAGGGCCAACTCCCGCCACCCCATAGCTACTGTTATGAACTTGATAAGACTAAGCAAGAGCGAAGCAAGCAAGAAAATTTTACAAAAAGTATTATCATTGGCTTAAAAATTGAAGTTGTGGGCGGTAATTGTCCCCTGTAGGGAAACTTGGCCGTAAATGTTTAACCCCCTTGCCCCCCTAGAACGCATTTTCATCCAAGGTTGGGGGGGGGGGGGGGGGGCAATGCCACTGTCTGCAACAGCACAGCGAAATTCGTTGCCTACACAGAAGGTGCGATATTGCTATCCTCGAGCAATTTCAACACATATCACTTACAATCTGTAAAGAAATACTGTGGGGGTAAGACACCCCTGGCACCCCTAGGGGCGGGAAGGGAAGTGACACGTAAAAATAATCTAAAACAACCGATATTAGTGTGGAATCCATAGTTTTCGGGGTCACTAAGTGAATAGTGACACTCCCAATGCAGTTCAACTCCAAGTTCATTTTGCACTATAGTTAGAATTCATTATTTTCCTGTCTATTAGAAGATTAGGATAAATAAATACCCGGGCAACGCCGGGCAATCGGTTAGTATGTTATAAATATAAGCAGTGAGTGTGTTCTCCAGATCATCAAAAACTTGTTTGTGATTCTTGTGGGAAAGAAAAAAAAACAAAAAATAAAATTCTAAGATAAGTCTCTTTGACTGATTTCATCACATCCAAATGTAGTGCACTAAATTTAGGAATTCCTCTCTCCTGTAACGTGTTGAGTGAAATAACTTATAATTTTTGTTAAGTCAACAAGATGACTTTAACAAAGACAATCTCGCTATACATTTTGACACATGTAATTGATAAAAACGATAATATTCTAAGGATCACGAAGCGAACAATGACGAGAGTTTTTTTTTCCTCCGCGACCACTGCAGTGTTAATTGATTGATTGAGTTGATGTTTTAAGTCCACTTTCTGCATAGTAAGGCCAATCGGGACTCCACCAGGAATCGAACCCGGGACCCCTTGATTACGCTACCTCTCAGTTATCATTTTCAAAGCACTATAGTAAAAAAAAAAAGTAAATGGAAAGCAATAAAAATGTCTCATGATGATATAGAACGGAATCTATTATCTAGTGAGTTCAATTGCTAAGGGCTTCTTCTGAATATCAATATGGTTGTATATTTTTTGTTTATGTAAAAGTAGCGAAGTAGCAAGTAGCGCATAGGAGTAGCGTAGCGAGCTACTTTTGAGTAAATGTAGCTAGCTAGAGCTGTAGTGAAGCTACATATTTGGGCGAGTAAGGGTAGTTGTAGCGAAGCTGTTTCTAAAATATAGCGTTTTGATAACTGTCTAATTATTTTCTCTGTCTCCTTTATTTAGAGTTCTCGCTGAAGTTCAAGTTGAAGTTGATGTCAGTAATGCAGAAGTTGATGTCAGTAATGCAGACACTGGGCACAGTTCTCCAGTATATCATGAGAGACTAATATCTCCTATTGCGGAAAGCACGTAAGTATCTTCATTCTCCTTTCTCTAGTTGCGAAGTGAAAGCTGTAGAGATAACATCGATCTCCCATTGCAACATTGCGAAGCGTACGTCTGTTTTTACCAGTTGCTTTTATTTGCCTGTTTGTACAGTGCTTGGGTGTTTTGTTAATTAATTTTCCGTGTTTTGCGTACAACTTTTATTCAGTAACGGTGCTCATCAACTATCTCCCCGTTTTAGAGTACGTTTGGCAACATGCTGTGTCTCCGATGTTCATTTGTTTCTTCCCGGCTGCAAATTTCGGTGCCTTGTCACACCAAAAGGCCAGATGTCGGTCGAAGAGATTTCAACTGATCGCTCATTCGTTGATTCTCAGTCTTCAGTTGGAATTGCTATTTCTTCTGAGCCATGATGGTGTCTGGTGCCGAAATGTTTAGTTGCGTCACGTCACTAGGAATTTTGAAAGGAGGATCTTACCCTCCGTTTATGTAGCCAATTGTAAAGTTTATTCTCCTCCAATCATTTATTGCGTTTTAGAAAAATGTGAACGATGAGGGTTCGAAATATCCAGCTGGAAGTCACTGCATAATCATTAATCTACTAGCAATATGCAATCTACCTGTAAAATCCATGTATAACACAATAATATTAACATTGATCATTACAGTTTGAGAATTTAGAGAGTCTCATTGTCAAAACATCCACTTCATTATACACAAACACTCGATAACGTAGGTTGGTTATGTGTTTTAAGTACACTTTATGCACAGTAAGGTTAATCGGGACTAGACCTACAGTTGAAAGTGGGATCTGAACCACTATGTGGTTCTACCAGGTATCGAACCCGGGATCCCTTGATTACAAGGCGACGACGACAGGCGCTTGACATTTAAAACAAACCGAGATATGTAAAACGCACAATGTTTACTAAAATGGTCAGTTTTGGTACATTATACAGGGTGTTTCAGTGACCATGCTTAAAATTTGCAGGGTCTGTCACATCTGCTGTAACATTCCCGAGTCATTCTGACAATATCACAGGCGACAAAGATTATTTTTTTCCAGGATAGGATGCGAAGGATGTCCCTCGGCTCAGCACCCAATTGTCAATCGTTTGAGTCAGAACGACATCAGAGTATACATAAAAATCCATCGCTTAAAAACATCTAGGGTGTAGAAGAAAAATTATTGAAATTAGTCATGGACAATTTGCATGGGAATACTTATGGATCCCTCTGTACTATTGTACTTCCATCCAGCAACGGCGCTGATCAACTATCTCCCCCTCCCCCCCGTTTTACAGTACGTTTGGCAACATTCTATCTATCCCACGCTCATTTGTTCCTCCCGCCTTGGCCACGATCACAGCCAGTGACGGCTAGTGCTGAAATACTTAGTGGCGTCACCAGGAGTTTTAAAAGGGGGATATTAGCTTCCGCTTTAATAGCGGTGAGCAACACTATTATGGGGAAAATATGCCTCTTTAGCCCCACCTGGAAGAAAAAAATACCATTTTTACAGTACGTTTGGCAACATATTGTGTATCCGACACACATTTGTTTCGTCCTGCCGGCAACTTTCGGTGCATTGTGATTCGAGAATGCCCGATGTCAGTCGAAGAAAATGCAACTGATCGGTGGTTCGTTGTTTCTCAGTCGCCAGCTGCAAATGCGATTTCTTCTTAGCGATGATCACAGTCGTGCTGAAATACTTGCTGACGTCACCAGGAATTTTAAAAGGGGGATCTTAGCATCCGCTTTAATAGCGGTGAGCAACACTATTATGGGGAAAATATGCCTCTTTAGCCCCACCTGGAAGAAAAAAATACTTTGTTTTTTTGTAGCCTCCCTGGAAGAAAATCCTGTGGACCTCCATGCTCTTTCTCATAAAAAATTGTCTTTTTTTAAAATTCTGTGCAGGCGAATAACTGCAGTGACAACACTTCTCTTTTTAAGGTAAAAGGAAACTTCAGAACCTGCTAAAATGTAATTGTCCTTTCTTCTTTATTTAGGATGGAAAGCAACAAAGTGGCGGTGAAGAACTGCAGCGGTGCAGAGGGCGGGGAGGAGAGGCAGTCCAGTGAAATCCCGAGCCTTTCCCCCCCCTCTGCACTTCCATCAAAGGCGTAAGTACCTTCATTCTCCTTTCTCCAGTTGCGAAGTAAAAGCTGTAGGGATAACATCGCTCTCCCGTAACAACGTTACCAAGCTATCGTTTGTTTTTGTCAGTTACTTGTATTAGCGTGTTTGTATAGTGTTTGGGTGTTTTGTGTACAAATTTCCGTGCTTTTATGTACAGTGGGATCCACGAGTATTTCCCTGCAAATTGTCCATCACCATGTTCGTGCACTTTATTTGACCCAATAAGAGCTTCAAAAATTATGAGAAGAAAAATTAATGAAATTAGTCATGGACAATTTGCACGGGAATACTTATGGATCCCACTGTACTATTGTATTTCCATCCAGTAAGGGCGCTGATCAACTCTCCCCCCCATTTTACAGTACGTTTGGCAACATTCTATCTATCCGATGCTCATTTGTTTCCTCCCGCCTTAGCCACGATCACAGCCAGTGACGGCTACTGCTGAAATACTTAGTGGCGTCACCAGGAATTTTAAAAGGGGGTCTTAGCTTTCGCTTTAATAGCTAATGATATAAATTACTTCTCTCCAATCACAGGCGACAAAGATTATTTTTTTCCAGGATAGGATGCAAGGGGTGTCCCTCGGCTCAGCACCCAATTGTCAATCGTTTGAGTGAGGATGACCCGTTGGCAAGAATCCTTGCCATATCGTCAGAACGACATCAGAGTGGATACGACTGAGCTTCTTGCAACGCTGGGGCCGCCATTTGAACCATTACTGTAAAGCTTTCGTGTTAGAGTGCTACGATGCACTGTAGTAACTTCCGTATTAAATCAAGAGGGTGCATCTTTAAGTTGTCTTATTCCACTGTCATATAAAGCCCCGAATAGTATTGGCTCATAAATTTTAAATGGTGCATTTCCGGACCGGGGTTTCGTATCTTATACTGGTACTTTGGCCAGTCTCAATCCACCATGCAAGTTTGAATCAAGGTTACGGAAACACCCTGTATAAAGCATATGTTTTATTCATATTGATGCTTTTGCAACTTACCAATACCGACGTGCCTTGAGAAACCTTAATCTTGATTTTGGTCTACTTTTACTTCCCTTTTCTGACAACTTTGGCTAACCGCGAACTTGAGGATGATTGATGGTGCAATGGAATTGATGAATGGATGCTCATTCATGTCGAGGCGACGATTTGAACCCTGTGAAAACTTTCGTCAATGGGATCAGCAGAAGGGGGGAGGGAGGTCCCTAAGTTAGAGTTCCCATTCGTCCCTGTTTTCCACACATAGTCCTGTTTCTTGATAAAAATGTCCCGGATTTGTCTCAGATATCCGATTTTCTACTGCTTCCTATAACCACAGATAAGGGTATCTGGGTGTGTGGTATAACGATGTAACTCCCCTGGTGGCTGATTCATGAAACATACGAGTAGATGATCATTTTTCTGTTGCTATATTGGCAATGCTGCCAATGGTAATAAAAACATGTTCTGTTTTTATATTATTAGTGCTATTTCACTAATAAATGTCCTGTGGACATACGAAAAATTGACTCGGAGAATGCTTTACCCATTGTAAACTCTAATTTTTAGTTTTTCCTTTGTGCAGAGTTGTATGTCCGTATCATTGTGGTTCTGGCCCCACTTTACGCTGTAGGTTTATTCCCTATTGGCTAATTCTCACTATAAGGAAAGGCGAAGAATAGGTTCTCGCTTAAACTGCGTGTACGCGTATAAGTGCGTAGACACCCATTTGCTCGTTCTCATTATATATGCGAGAGAGTAATGCTCCACATTTTTTTTTCTCATTCCGGAATGAAGAGAGCAGTGTGCAAATGGAAGGGTAGCAACATTGTAGTTTATTGCCCACATGTGTGTAAGTACATGCAGTGGCGGCTCGTGGTAAACCAAAGTGGAGGGGCGATAGGTCAGAAATTTGCTCTACTAGTAATGTGAGTTTAAATGATGAATTTCGTACATAACATAACAGCCAACGTGATAAGAAATTGATATATTCGTGTTTACCGAATATCATGTTTGCACATTTTAACCTATTATAATAAATTAAATAATTATTTAACAGTAATGCAAAGATTACGAAAGATCGAAGAAGAAATAGAATTCTAACAGATTAAGTCGTAGCATTTTTTAACTCAATAGAGGGGAAAAATCAGAAGAAGGGATATTAGTTTTTACACAGCTTGATAAGCACAATGACGAATATTTACTTGCATTGAACGTGAAAATTACTAGTAAAAAAGTGACACAGAAAACATTTCCTGACCAACATGATTAATTGATATGTGAAATAGGGCACCAAAATACGTAAATATCTCACGGGAAAGGTGATATCTGCGTTACCAGAATCTCAAACAATATACTAAATAAAAACTTCAAACTTGCCAGAAATCTTCTTCAGACATGCTTGTAACTAAAATCCATTCTTCTGTCCTTCAAGCTGGCAAACTTGTTGACGACACGGTTGTTAAAATCTGGAATATCCTGGGTTAACTTTCTCTCAATAGAAAGCATGGCCAGAGCTGTTAATCTGTCCTCAACCATTGTGTTTCGCAAAAATGTTTTTACACGCTTCATAGTGGAGAAACATCTTTCGGCTTTTGATGTGGTCATGGGAATTGTTACGAGCACTTTCAGAAGCTTCGTGCATTCGCCAAATGTATCTTGGAGATTATTCTCGTTCATAAACGAGAAAAGGGCCAAGGCTCCCGAGATGTTACTAAATTCATTCCTTCGATATATTATGCTCAATTCTGTCTTCAGTCTTTTCTCATCCAAGAAAGGATAAGCACCGCATGCTGATTGCAGATACATATCAGGAAACAACACACGGTAGCTTGAGAACTTTTCTGGCAAGAATAAGTTTGCTGCAATAAGGTGACCTCTGAAGGAAAATCTATCGATCGCTTGGCTTTTAATTACATCACAAACCTCCTTTGCCTCGGCGCTTCGATTGCGATTGGTAGTCCTCCTGCACTTTATCGAAAACATAGCATCCTCACATTCAGATTCCTCACCACTTTCCTCTCGAACTTTCGATACATGTTTCACAAAACAGGTAATGTGCCTCTCGACAGAAGTTGGGTCTATTTCTCTTTTCTGTAGCTGATTGTATAATATGTCAACATTTTTTCCAGGCCTGCTGCTTGCTCCAGAGTAGAATCCAGTTTAATATGGTCTGCTGCTTGAATCGCTTCCATGCATTCGATCAGATCTTCCCTATGCTCGTAAACAGTGTTCACCAACCTTGCATGAAAATTCCACCTAGGTAGAAAAATTGTGGGGCATTACTTTCTGAGCAACCCTCGTGTGTGTAAAACCCCACACATACATATCATTATATAACAACGAAAGTAAGAAACCAGGGACTTGCGGGCTGGAACTGAGTACTCTTCGTACGTCATTTCCCCTGAATCCTAGTACTAATCGAACACATTGCTTTCAAGTAGCTCCAATCGTCATCACGAAGCAGAACCTTCTTCAACTGCCAATGGGGACCGCTCGCACCTAAAGCAAGCTTTCACTTCTTTCCTATCAATATTACTTAATTCTCCAGTTTTCATTCAGGATAGACGAACGCAATGGTCTATTTCTTGCCCAGGATTTGAACCCGCGACCCCCAACTTCGTAGAGCGCTGGAGTGATGAATTTTCTTCTTTAAGATAGGACGACAACTAAAAGTTACTAAAATGTAATGCTATGTTTCTCCTTTATTTAGGTTTCAAAAAAGAACGCCAGACTACTCGGCAGTTCTACATATTGAAGCTACAAATGCTCTTCCATATCGTCCACCTCATGGTCTAAAGCCATATGTGTAAGTACCTTCAGTATAATGTATTCTCCCCACTGTGCGAGTTAAGCTTTTTGCTTTGTGGGGGGGGGGGGGGGTTGCCCGTTAAGTGGCATATTAGTGATTTCATTCTGGCGTATAGGTTGTTTTGGTTATGCAAATTTTATGTTACCAGTCATATCAGTAAACTAAACTATTCACGATTAAAATTATCCCATGCGCCATCTGGTGAAATTTTCTCGAACTACTGGATGTAGTTGTGTTGAAGTTGTTCAAAGCATAGGCAATGTGCGAAAGAGAAACGTCCACGGTTCAGTTTTTTGGTCTAAATCGTTTTGTGGGTCAGAACAAGTGAAAAGTTTTCATGTGTTTCCACCCCATGGAATCTACAAAACCAAATTTCTAAATAAATCAGGGAAAACAGAATTTATTGACAGAATACTGGTGTGGGAGATAACGTTGAAATGCGGAAAGGAAATTACGAAGAATGGACTAGTCTGTACACTTTAATTTGCGAAAGATGATTACATATTTCCATGAAAGTAAAGTTTTAAATTGCAGTTTTTATATATATATATATATATATATATATATATATATATATATATATATATAATGGATAAAAGCAAGGAGGGCCAAAAGGGCTAAGTAAAAATCAAAGAAGGTAAAAGGAAACACTCACCGGACAGTAGAAAGATTCAAAATTTTCGCTAATTTCATAGCATCATCGGTGTGAGGAGAAATAGACGGAACTTCCGGAAATTAGAGAAAATTTTGAATCTTTGGAACTTCCGGTTCCGTCTATTTCTCCTCACACCGATGATGCTATGAAATTAGCGAAAATTTTGAATCTTTCTACTGTCCGGTGAGTGTTTCCTTTTACCTTCTTTGATTTTTATATATATATATTTTCCAAAAGTCATTGTGTCTTGCCCAATGCATCCAGATAAAGTAAAGGTCTTTCTTTCCCCTTTGTGCACCTGACGGCGGCACCCTTAGCGGCCGCCCGGACGCCAACTCCAGATAATCACGTGCGATATCTCCGCTATGGAAGCCGCTAGCTTCGAAATGACTTCCAAGTACTCAGAATTATAGTTACAATTACATTCAAAGTAAGCATGTTAATTCTCACGGGGATGTTGGAAATGTCCTCGTGCATCCATTCGTTTTTGGCACGATTTTAGGAAATTTGTGGGCTGATCCCGGAGATTTGTTTTAAATTTTATGCAATAATAGGCTAACGATTTGCCATAATATGCCATTTCTTGTTCCTTGGCCAGATAATGTAGGCGTTTATGTTTAAAACCGACATTTCTGAGTGGTATTCATTGATTGATTGATGAGTTGGTGTTTTAAGTCCACTTGAAGCACAGTAAGGCTAATCGGGACGGGACCTACAGTTTAATGTTGGATCCGAACCACTGTGCCTCCACCAGGTATGGAACCCCTTGATCACAAGGCGACGATTTTACCACTACACCATCGGGGAGACACAAAAGTTGTAAAGGAGAGTATGCATTTGCGTCTCGTGAAATTATTTGCACCTTATTAAATCAATATTGATTACAGCCTGCAAAAAAATTGGATCCAAAAATTTTCTTGATCGCTTCGCTCGCAATATATCATTGTTCTCTGTAATGCATTGTAAATTACCAGAACCACTATGTCCCTGAGTGAGTGGTATTCATGTTTCACAGGTACAGTAGCGTACGCAGAATTTCTAAAACTTTCTCCTAATTCACATTACCAGTGTTTTATTATACTTTAAGTAACTAATAATGCTTATAATTAATTAATTAGTTTAATTATTACTAATAATACTACTAATGCAGCTGCTGTTACTACTAATATCACTACTATTATTAAGTAGTAGAGATCTACATAAATATATTTATGAAAGCAATAGAACAAAATTACTTTCTAGTCATTCGAATGTTATCAAATTCTAGGAGCATTTTTTGTTTCTTTGTTATGAAATAATTGTCTAGTCAACGCTTATTTAGGTGAGACATTTTAAGTGTGAAGAAAATCCATAAAAATAATCAAATATATTAAATTAATTGAAATAATCAAAATACGAAACTCATGCAAGGAGCCGCGGTAATCTAGTCTGACAACCTCGCGGGAGATCCCGGAATTGGTTGAAATTTATTCAGCCTTGTCCCCTCACCAAGCCTCATATCAATGGGTACCTGAGAGCAACGCTGGGGGGATAAACGCTACTGGAGCATGGTGCTGATCGCATCACTCGCAAAATGGCCGACATTGAGAATGTGTGGGGCCCCACCACACCACTACACGTACCTTCATGACACGGTGCTATATGCACGGGGAAATTTACATTACCTTTACCTATGGAACTCCTCCAGGATGATGATGAGGCGCGAGAATACGTGTTGCTCAATTCCACTCCACTGAGTCTATGTTTTTTTTTTTTTCAAAAGTAAGTTTATAGACATTCCAACACATTTATCACTTATAGGTGATTCACAAAGCACTTCTTCAACATTATTTAATGATGTGGGTGTAGACTCAGCATCACTTGAGAGTACCGGGAAGAATGTTCTCAATAACGTCGGCACACTGCACGAAGCAAGGAATTTTCACAATTCTCGCAATAGTCACTGCGTGACTTTATTTGCAAAAAAAATTTCCAAAATTGAACTTTGCGGGCGCTTAGATTGTTTAGACATATCGACGGATCCTCGACGGATCCCAAACTATGCTGTAAAGATTTATGAGAAACGCGCCAATACCGCTCTCAAAATCTACTATGCGCGGGCACGATAATTCACAGCTGGTTGTCTCGTTGTTCTTACCAACAAAACATTTCACAATAGTTAAGCTTATTGTAGTCCGAATTCAGAAATTCAAATGTACCGCGCAAACAATGGAAGGTGGCTGTTGATTGTGTATTGTTGTAGGCCTAGGATTTGTCTACATTAGCAGCTTACAATGAACTAATAACTTTATTTAGTTAAAGCTCATTGTTCACAGAAAAAATACATGTTCTTTGAACATTGTTGCAGCTGATGTACAAAACAACTTTTTTCTCTTAAATCATAGTTGCCCTCATATTTAATTTTCAAGAATTCGTGTTTATTTTCAAGGCATTCACTATTAAAGATGCGTGTGTTTGAAATGTTGTGCTTTTCTCCATGCTGCATGGGAATAATAAATCAAATTATTATTATTAGTATTGTTAATATGGTTATTATTATTATTACTACTAGTATTACTAATATTATTATTATTACTGTCGCAGATCTTTGACTGTGATAAATTAGATAAACACTTTACTAACACTAACCGATAAGTCAGGGTGACAAAAGAGGAACGGGAGAAGAAGCCACGTTACTTTAGAGATTGAGATGTAGCGGGTTAGAGTCACGAGATGAGTGCCAAACACTTACGCCCATGTACGCACACTGAATCGGTTTTATTTAGCTAAATGTGGCGGGAAACTGGGAAATGGCATAACAGGCGATAAAAATGTGAGAGAAACATTGCAGAAATGGGAGATTATTAAAGAAAGTTAAATTTAAACAAGGCTGCAAATCTGAAACTTATAAAGTACAACAATGGAACAAAAGCTCTCTCTCTTATTGTTGATGAAAAAGGACAGATGAAGAAAGACACTTCTTGTGATCAAAATGTGATAAAAGTACTGTAGGATAGTGAATTATTTTAAAAGAAAATTAAATCTGGAAAAGTCTAGATATCCCTTTTCATAACAAGTTCAACAATGAACGAAAGGTCCCATTGTTGCTGACAAAGGAGAGATAAAATCATAATTCTTTATCAAAATGTGATAAAAGAATAGGTTTTTCTCAAATAGGATTAAATTTAGAAAAAAACGCTAGATATTCTTATTCAAAATGATTTCAACAATGGAAGAAAGGTTCCATTGTTCCTGTAAATGGGACCTTGCTTCGTTAGAGAAGAATATTAAACGTGGATCAATTACCCCACCACTAACATTCCCCATAATTCATTTACAGAAATTTAACCGACTCTTGTTCTCAATTTCTTCACAAGCTTTCGCAAGGTATTTCTGAGTGGAACAAGCACACCTGGGAATTCTGTTGAAAATCATCTATGAACATCCCTTCAAGAATTTGTAATCAGATACGAATCGTACATAAAAACGTTTTGTTGTATTGATTGATTGAGTTGGCGTTTTAAGTCCACTTTATGCACAGTAAGGCTAATGGGGACTGGACCTACAGCTTAAAGTGGGATCCGAACCACTATGCGCCTCCAACGGGAATCGAATCTGGGTCCCCTTAATTACAAGGTGACGACGGTACTACTGCGCCATCGGGGAGGCCCCACGTCTTGTTGTAATGTGTACGTATGCGTCATTATTAAAACTATAACAAAACACAAATAACACTTGGAACACTATACGCTTAATAAACACTGGATAAAACAAATCGCAAGAACACTTGAAACATGGAACCACTTTAAAAATACGACTGAACCGAGATCGCGAAGTTACTGAAATGGAATGGGGTTAAGAAAGAAATCCACAAGTTATGCTCAAAGCCATGTGTTCCAGTTGGCACTCTGGCACCACGAGCTGTTAGGAAACTTTAGTGCCCTTTTAGCGTGGGTGTTTTGTTACCAAAGTTACGTGACATTTCCTAAAAACATGCCAAAAACGAGTGGATGCACAACATTTCCAACATCCCCGTGACAATTAACGTGCTTATTTTGAATGTAATTGTAACTATAATTCTGAGGACTTGAAGTCATTTCGAAGCTGGCGACTTCCATAGCGGAGATATCGCACGCGATTTGACGGGAGTTGGCATCCAGGCGGCCGCTATTCGTTCCGCCGTCATGTGCACAAAGGGGAATGAAATACCCTGGATTATGTTGAAATTTCGAACAGCCGTTCAGCTCAAAGTTCATTTTACAATACAGTTAGAATTCATTATTTTTCTGTCTAATAGATTGATTGATTGATTTGGTGTTTTAAGTCCACTTTATGCACAGTAAGGCTAATCGGGAATGTGGGATCCGAAACACTTGTGCCTCCACCCAGGATCGAATCCTGGACCCCTTGATTACAAGGCGACGACGCTACCACTGTGCCATCGGTGGTGCCTGTCTAATAGAAGATTAATGTAAATAAACCCGGGCAACGACTGGCAATCAGCTAGTTATACATATTTATGTACTTACTTGTTATGGCACTTGCTTCAATATGTACGTTTTTTTGTTTCCCAGGCCACGAGACCAGCTGAAAGAAAAAATCACTGATGAAGAAGAAGAGAAACGTCACAGGATTTACGTAAGTTGGACATTTTTCTATCTTTGTTCATTTCCCATCACCCCTCTCCCGGTCTTAGGTTTGTTATTCTCTGAAAAGGGTCTCTGGTTCCAACACGGATAGTGTTATCCGGTACGGGTGTTTCTCATGCAGTAAGAATGCAATGGTATGTAGGGGAGAATTGCCGAAATTTGACAAGTTGGTACTATTTTGCTTCTGCATCAAAAACAAGACACAGAAAAAGAACGAAATTGTAGGTATGAGAAGCACAAACTATTAGCTTTCACTTCATATATGTATTTCAACAAAAAATGCAGGAACCAATATAATAGGGTACATATATGAAAGTAGTGACATTGGTCCATTATACAGTGCTCAAAAAAAGTTTTGCATATTCAGGGTTTGTGATCATTTTATTGTACTAGATACATGAAATCATATTCAAGAGTACAGGGGAGACATACAGACAGAAAACAGTGCAGCCATGCAGAAGAAACAAAATCACACCAGAATCACACCCGAAGCACAAGATTGAAAATGTGAGATGCGAAACACAAAAGAAAGGCAGTGCAATACCGTGTACTTACGGCTCGCAGGCATGCTTGGGATCAACATATGGGAGTTCAGTACCAAGTATAGCCACCTCGAGCCCGAAGGCATGCTTGAACACGACGGGGCATGCTAAGGATAAGAGCATTCAACTTCTCCTGAGGAAGACTGTCTCACTCTTGAATGGAAGCCTCCCGCAATTGCACCTTGTTCACAGGAGGATTTTCACGGCTGACAATTGCTTGCTTCAGGTGTCCCAATGCATGTTCCACACAGTACAAGTCTGGAGAATACGCCGGCCACACCATGCCTCGAATGACATGCATATCAAGGAACTCTTGAACCACTCTGGCTCGTGTGGTCAAGCGTTATCATCTACCAGTGTAAAGCCATTCCCCACAGTTGTGGAGAAACCTGCTACCACGGGTTCGAGAATAGCGTTTCTGTACATCAGACCAATCATGTGACCCTGGAGGGGAATTAGGGGCGTACGTCGACCAAACATGATTCCACCCCAAAAGATGATGGAGCCCCCCTGATGCTGGTGATGTTCCTGGATGAAGGCCTCGTTCAATCTCTCCTCTGATTGTTTCCAAACCCTTATGCTTTTGCTTAACGGGTGCAAACTGATGGTGACCTCGTCTGTAAAGAGCGTGTGCTCCCACTGTTCCTGACTCCATTCGCTGTGCATTGTTGCCCACCTTACACGATCTCTCTCATATGGTGTGGTTTCAGAGGAACCTTGGGTATGGGTCTTCCTAACGTCAATCTTTGCTCATGAAGTCGATTCCGCACTGTCAGATTGGAAACATTCGCTCCTGAGGCCCTCCGCAGATCCTGGCACAAACTGGCAGCAGTTGCAGTGGGTCTACGACGTGCCGAAATCACCACGTACCAATCTTCCCTGCATGTTATCTTGCTTGGCCGCCCTGTCCTTGGTCGATCATCAACTGATTTTGTCTCCATGAACTTTTTCCACACTCGAGAGACATCACTTTGGCTCACACCAACACGGGCAGCGACGTCCACTTGGCGATATCGCTCTTGCAGCAGCATTACAATTCGAATGCGATCCGTAGCAGAAATGGTTGCTTGAGGCATGTTGCCCTTCGTTTTCCACCCGCTCTCTGTGCAGTTACCAACTCACAAGGGCAGATAAGACACGGACAATGCCTCCCATCGGGCTGCTTTCAAATCTGCTCAGGGATCATGTGGCAACTACTGCCCTCTATCTGCTGAATATCGAACTCACTAGGGGCATTATGTCGGTTTCTGTCTCGGGCATTGCTCACATAATGAACATTGTATACCTTTTGGGGATATCGCGACTCAAACCGCATGCAATCATAATATGCAAAACTTTTTTTGAGCACTGTAGGCAACTGGTTTCATAACTTGGACCACAGGTTGCTTAGGTTGGACCGTTCACAAATGGTATGTACGTATGTATGTCTACGATATCTAGACACCTGCAGCACTCACTACACACACCATTCTGGACAACAGCACCTACCTGTCATTTTCCTTTCTATGCTACATTCTTTTGTGGACGTTTCTGGACTGTGGTGAAACCTGACTGACTCATCCACGTTGAATATTCGGTCAGCTGTAAAACCAAACAAACCATACCTTCTACTACACTTGATCAAACCTCAGTCCCCATCATTGTATTCTGCTCTAGCCATTTGCAATTCCATCTCTGTCCACAGCCCATACTTCCCCATTTGGAAAACACGTGGTGGTCAAGGCAATTATACCCCGTTAATAAAAATATGACGCTACACGAACATACGCAACTAAACCATAGTTTTACCACATGTAGTTAGTAGTTAATGAATGTCACTTTTATAATATACTACAGGACATTTGATTACTTACCCCTAGTCTACACAAGAGCTTAAGATCCGAAGCACAATAATTGCAACACGAACAATGGAAACACAATAACAGCACTCCTACTTCGTCGAACGTCTCTAGTTGACTGACCATTCAGTCATTTGTACATGGCACTGACGCCAACCATTAGTGCCAACTCACCTGTTTCAAATACTCGTCTATAGGCAAAAACAAAGGCGGTCCAACTTAGGCAACGGTCCGATTTCGGCAACTTTCCCCTATATATGGATTGATTGAGTTAGGTGTTTTAAGTCCATTTTATGCACAGTAAGGCAAATCGGTACTGGACCTACAGTTTGAAGTGGGATCCGAAGCACTATGTGCCTCCACTGGTATCGAACCCGGGACCCCCTGATTATTAGGCAGAGACGATATATATGCGCCATCGGGGAGGCACGGTATGTGTGTATGTAAGTAATATATACCGTGCGTCCATTTCCTTGCGAGGTCGAGAGATCGGGAGAAGTGTGGCAGGCGGCGCTAGCGGAGATGCTGACAGTTTCGACCAGTAACGTCCCGCTTAAGTTTTACCATTTTTAGCGTTTTGCCTCGCTCGGAATCGTTTGGAGGTTTCGAATGTGCCACACTGCATCAATATTACGTTGCAGACCAAGTCAATGGTTTTCGTGAGCATTGTTTGCAATCTGAAAGCTCTGAGCTCGAGTTGTTCTTTCCTTCGCGACTACAGGTGCCCTGCAGTGGCGTATGCTGGTTTTAGCGAGTGGGTAATATCCAACCCACTCCAGAAGTTTCCCTTCAAATTTACCTCAGCATCCATACAGGATTTATGGTGTGGAAAATTTTACCTTATTGTTGCGACGACTATCGATTAATTATTGTGATTGCAGTTAATCTAAGTTTCGAATTTCAAATAATAAAACAAGAAAGAATAATAATCATATACAAAACATGGTTATCTTACGTCGCTTTTCTTCCAATTTTGGCTAATCCCGATGAGTGATGATATGATGAAATTGATGAAGGAACATTTACAAATAGCACCCATGCCCAGACCAGGATTCTAACGCTGGACCTCTGGTGTCGTGCTAACCACTCCGCCACGGAGGTCGGTGTAATTTCTTGAATTTTTAGTTTAAATTTTAATATATTTAATTATATTTTGGCTTCAATATTTAAGCTTTTTCCAAATTAGGTTGAAATAGCAGAGATGAGGCAGACAGAAGCAAATGTAAAATGAGAATTAACATGAAATAGGTTTAAAAAATTAGTAAATGATAAGTCTTTCAGAGAGGGGGGAGGTCCGGAACCCCCAGACACCCCACCTAAATACGTCCTTGCTGGTTCCTATCCATGTAAGAATTAGGTGTGCCTACCCGATGGCGTAGTGCTAACGTCGATGCCTCGTGATCAAGGATTCCCACGTTCGATACCCGGTGGAGGCACATTGCACTTCAAAATTGTAGATCCAGTCCCAATTAACCTTAGTGTGCATAAAGTGGACTTAGAACAACAAATCAATCAATCAATGTAAGAATCATATAATATTATAATGCAGTGTGGAAATTTGATGAGTACAACAGGCATACTGTGGAAAACCTATATCTGACACGATTACTAGGGAGTACCTATTAGCGACAATATTGATCTCCTTTAATCTGTTTTCTTCTTGATTTGATTTTTGTTCTTTAACATCGCTTTTCTGTCACTTTTTGCTAATTGCGACAATGAGGATGAATGATTATATTATTAAATTCATCAATGAACACTCACAAAAAGTGTGGGGAGGGCAACTGCCCACCACGCCCCCTCCCCCGATCTCCGCCAATGCATGTTATTGTTGTGCTAAAGCCAAGCGAAAATGAAGCAAGCGGTAGTTTCATTGGCATTATATCATAGATGCCTACTACGAGTGGATCAGTATTTGATGTAGTGGCTAAAAAAATGCCTGCGTTTTCATTCTGCACCCCTAAAAGATTAATCCTGGCACCGCCGATGGCATGAAGCATTTCGGATTGGCGTCATTTTCGCTTCACAGACATTTTATGCACACTGATGAATTCTGGGAATGTCCACCGAGTAATTGTTTTCTTCGTTTGCAGGTGGCAAGGTATCAGGCACATTTAGTTAGACAAGCCAGAGAAGCTCGGGAAAGAATACATACCGAGTTCGATAATAATCAGAGTCGAAGAGTTCAGCCTGAAGTTCAAGGTGTTCAGCAAGTTCCCAGGAGAGGATCCGCAAGGCTAAAGAGGCCGAAGGTAGAAGCACTTGAACAAATATGCATCATTTCACTTTGTGAATAATAGCCGTGTCCGAAAGAAGCAAGAGCATACTTGAAGGGAACATCCTCTGAGAAAGGTCCAGTGTTGCCACAACACAGTGGCGTATGTTGAGTCTAATACTACCTGGACTAGCTCACCATGACACCTGGTCCTAGACTATGGAGGAGGGGAGAAGACGTTTTGACGTTTTCAAGGAAGCCACGTTGCCATCCCAACGGCAGTCAGGTTGCGATCTTATAACAATTCAGGTTGCCAACTTCTAAAAATTCAGGTTGCCAACTTCTAAGAATTCAGGTTGCCAAATCCTAAGAATTCAGGTTTCCAAATCCTGCACTAGGGGACGTCACTTCCGACAAGACCATACTTCAAGTCTGTCCTTTGTACCTTTCGGACACAGTCATTGTATGGTGGAAGACAAGTCTTCAACCCGTTTTAAACGGAAGCATTTACGTTAACATTTTTGCTAGCATAAATGTTTCCGAAAGTCACAGAGCATTTTTTCTTACCAGACAATACTTTACACGAAAGCATTTCACGTAACATTCCGGTCAGCATTTGCGATCATGATGCGAAGAGTGCAGAGAACGTTAGATAAAATATATAGCACGATCAGTGCCGGACAGCGGCGTGCATTCAGGATACGCAAGGTACGCACTGCGTACCCACAACACAGTAAGAAAAAGTCTTCCCCGAACATGAAAATTCAACAATTAACGCTCCGAAAGCAGTTCCACTACAAGAAATTCCGATTTCCGCACGAACACGCTGCTGCCTTCCTGAAGGCAGTCCCGAATGATCCCGATTGTGACTTCGGCAACCACCCGATCCGCGTCCCTGCCGATTTCCGCAGAGACGCTGTTTCTTCTGCTTGGTACCCTAGAAATTCGGAAGGTAACCCCATTGGCTCATATCAGCCCCGGCCACGTGTTTGGGTCTGCCCGTGCTTCCCTCTCTCTCACTTCTTTCCCGGTTCTAAGCTTCGAGGGTACCCAAGATTTTGACAGCGTATGCAGTGTTGACAGTAGTCAACATATTTTTTTCTGGAATACTTAGCTTACTAGCATTTAGCAGCCATGCGTAGATAGATCACTGTTGGGTTGCAATAAAAATACATTATAAAAAGTGATGCAGGAATCAGACAGGAGGGCAAGAATATGTAGTGGTGGAAGATCATATTTAATATAAGCGTAAACTATCACATATAAAATATTTATGTGAGGTTAAAGTTACGCTAGCAAGTTTTTTTTTCGTATAGGGAGGTGAGGACCAGAATGGACTGCCACTGTGTCGAGGGGAAAATATGTGAACAATTTGCAACTTTCGCACAATTCTCAGAGTATGAAAGTATCTGTTTATCTCCTTTCGGGATCAACATTTCCTTTGAGTTCCATAGCATGGGTGTTGATTGTTGACCCGACGATATGAATGAATGATAAAATAAAAACATAATAAAACACAATGCTTACAATGGAATTCGATGAGCCCCCCTCCCTCCCGCAAGACATTGCAAATTGATGTACGGTAGTTTAGCTTTTGAAGTGTTCTGGGATGTATGCTGACTTATTTTCTACTTGTCCTTAATTATCTCCCTTCTACAAAATACTTTGTCGACTGGCAACTCCGATTCATTCGTCCACAAGAACGCGTGGTTTTCGGGCATAGCGGGACCGGACACAACGTACCGTGCGAGGTTGACTTTTGCTTTCTTCTGTTGTGTGAAATTTGCAGCGAGTGTTTCGTTCATATTATTTACATTACAGGATCTCTATTGTTTGTCGGTGCCGTGAAGTGATAAAATAGGGGGACCGGGAGTTATTGATGACATACTGGAGAAGGGATTTTCGGAATTTACGAAAAAAGTGTAAACAATCCGAAATGGAAGGTCTGTTCCTGATTTGGAAAAATTGTTTCAGGCAGGAGTTGTGAAGGATGGTAAGCAGTATATTAGGCATTTTGATTTTTGACAAGAAGAAAAGATATCTCTACAGAGTGATTGACTGAGTAGAAAAACAGTGAAACTTTATTGTTGGCCTTATTCGTTGGTTTCCTCTGCGAAAGGTATTGTGAAATAGTAGAGGATACTGAGATTTATCAAATTTAGTACATGAAATTTGAAAGGACGGAAAATGATTGAGTCATTTCCTTCCCGTTCAATGTTCATCTCACTGCATGAAGGAAATAATCAAAGTTGAATTGTTGGACTCTACGTACCTACATCAGAATATATTTGCGAATATAAAATATCATACATATATTTTACCTCGTTACATTTGGATATTGATACAAGGATGAGAAATTTCCCATTATAAAATTGTAGAAAAAAGTTATTTTTTGAATAACATGATGGCCAGGGGGGGGGGGGGTTCTGGCCCCCATAATTCATTTCGGTTGGCCCATGTTGCGTACCCTAGTTTAAATGTCACCGCACGCCACTGGTGCCGGATCTACAAATCTTGCCCCCTCCCAAAAAAAAAATATTGCCAAAGGCCCCCCCCTAGCTACCTACCTACCTTTACATTCACACACACAACAACAATGGTATATATATATATATATATATATATATACACACACACACACACATACAATGTGTGTGTGTGTGTGTGTGTGTGTAATTCTTGATCTGGTGTTGACACAGTCACGTGTAAGGGCCTAGAGAGTGATTCAAAAGACCCTTAGCACCGACTATAGAAAGTAAAGAAGTTAGGCTGGATGCAAATGGTCATGATAGAAACAGGTTAGGCTATGGGAGAACCACATTGGTATGTTCCAAGCGGGCGTGCGCCATATTAAACTCACATCAAAATTTTCAAATGGGAAGGAAGTGATGTGATATATGTATACGACACTGTTTTCTCACACCTGGAAAATGAGACATTTCATTTGTTACAATCGCACAGTCGTAAAATTTTCCTATTAAAGATAGGTTGAAGGAACGTTCACAACTGCATCTCTCATGAAATTCTAGCCTGTTTTGATTATACGTAGTTTGACTGCCATGCAGGAAACTCAGGGTGAGTGATCTAAGGATGGAATTTTTCCGACTTTTTCCCCGCATAAAGCGGTTCTGGGGCCCACCGAGCCTCAAATCAAACGGTACCTGGGAGGAGGAGGGTGGTAAAGGCGGCCGCAGCATTGTGCTGATCACATCACGTCCAAGATGGCCGACATTGAAAATATATGCGGTCCTACCCTCACATACCCTAAATGTGCCTTCACGACAGGGTGCTTTATGCACAGGGAACTTTAACATTACCCTTACCTGTATACATTGTATTCGTTTCTGTACCCCTGAGTAACTATGTTTATTTTTTACATACGCGAACCCTCTGCTATGTCAATTGCTGAGGGCCCTCTAAAGGCTTACTTGTCTTCGGGCCCCCCGCACTGCGGAGTGTTTCGGCTTGCAGATCCGGCACTGGATAGGCCTACGAGTTAGGCGGTTTTTATTTAATAACTAATAATTTAAAACAGGTAATGGTTTTTTAATTGATGAGAGATCATGTAAACAAATACAAGCTACACTATTTTTTGTAACGTTAAGTACCCATCAATCTCAACTACATATTGAGGTATTTTTGTCCGTGAGTCAGCGTCAAACATTAACAATTGAAAAACTAATTTATTTTTCCACACGTGTGGTGCATACGCTATAAACTATATATTTAATCAGTTCCATCGATTTGTATAAAATAGTTGTCGGCTGCTTAAAATGTGAAGTGATACGTTGCTTACATCTCACTCGACCGCCATTACATCTGCATTCTTGACCTAGAGCTGGCTTCTGATTGGTTACGCTACATGAAATGCTAAGGAAGTTAAGACTGATTCCATATTTCACATTTTATGGAAATATGCTATGGCACCAATATGCTATAACATTTCTTCACTTTACACTGTAGAATTGAATTGTAGCAGAAACGTTAAGTTAAATGCTTTTTTCTAAAGTGGCCCTTACAATCTAGCCCTTTTATCGGAGTCAGTGGCGAGCTGTTGGCAGGGTGGGGTGGGGGGGGGGGGTCTTAACAGTCTGCGTAGTCGCATGGAGCGACGAAAATAAAGCATGATGCCCACTGAGCCGCGTCTGAGAAGAAAGCAACAGGGATTCTGTTGTTGTCTGCTTCTATTGAAATCAAATGGTGTATCGCCCACTACAGGGAAAAGCGCGGAATCAAAGAGGGAATTTCCGTGGCAGAATTCTGCAAATTATCTTAAAGGTTATCGCCCACTGAGACACCACAAACGCGTCTGTTGCATTTCGTTTCCGCGTTTCTTGCATCTCGTGGGTCTTCAAGCTTAAGTTCGAGTGACCGCCTCCTGTGGCGGAGTGGTTAGCACATCGCACTACGACGACTGGTGTCCTGGGTTCGAATCCCAGCCTGGTGATGGACGTTTGTGAGTGTCCATTCAACAATTTCATCATTTCACCACTCGTCTCCGTCTTCGCAAATTAGTAACAAAAGTGGCACAAAAATATTAGTAAAATTAAGCAAATAAGTGAATCGATTAAGATCAAGTGATTTACCACTGCTGGTGTACGCATTGATAATATTTCTCGCAATTTGTTCACAGAGTATGAGAGAGAGAGAGATAGAGAGAGTGAGAGAGTGTGCATTTATTGCAACCCGCAGGTAAGCTTCTGTAACTATCCACCATCAGGTTCACGAATTCCCATATGCACACACCTGTAAAAAAATAATATGTCCACTAAATTACAGCGTTTCTCATTTCAGGGAGTGAAGGTGTCAACAACAAATGTACGACTTAATATTTTGGCAAGGACCTTCGTACGTCAAATGAAAAAGACGCGGAAGCATACAGACGAGTTGTTCCAGAAACTCTCAGATGAAATGAACCAGAAATTTATGGAATATGAAACTGTTCTAGGTAAATTAACAATAACTTCAATTAATTCACGTAAGGAAAATTAAAAGAAACACAGTCGAGATTTTTTTAGGTTCTCATGCCATGTGCCATTACCTGATAGATATTAAGCCTTCCTTTTTCAGTATTTGATTCCATATATTTCCATCTTTTCCAGCAGGGTGTGAAATCATTGGAGCCTGGTGTTGGGAAGAAAAATCTTAAAATACACGCGCAAATATAATTATATGATATACGCATTTATAACGTTAATAAATAACAATGAATTGCTAATACATTACACACACACACACCCACGCACGAACACACACATATAACAAATCAAATTAATAAATTTACTAACTATATAAAGATGTCAATAAATTACAACATTGAAATAGTTTTTGTTTAGTTATTGCTCTCTATTAATATAAATCAATTAGATTTCATACTAATATTTGCCTTGCATTATTATCTTGCTTTCATTAAGATTGCTATACATGTAGATCTGTTATTGATCTCTTGAAAGAGAGAGTATGCTTTTCGATTTTATCCCTAGTAAAGTATATTTTAATCAAAACTAATGGCTAATCTTTTGTTGTTATAACAAAAGCTCTCCCCAGGATTTTTTTTGGGGGGGGGGGGGTAATATTTGAGGTCAAGTATGTTGATGGGTGGAGATCCCCCCTGCCGCACCAGGATTTCACATCCTGATTTGAAGTCATTTTCCCCCTTAGACCCTTTTGAGCACTCCACTGCATGTTTAATTTGCCTTTTAGGAATAATTAAAAAAACAATGATCCTTGAGAAGATACGGCCGTCATTAACAATTGAGCGCAAAGAGTCTCAAAGAAATCACATTTGGTGATGGAAGGATCAGAGGTAAATACAATTGAGGGGTTGCTTCCTGGGTAGAGTTGTCTCAATTCTAGTTGAATAGGCAGATTGATTGGTTGATTGATTTGTTGTTTTAAGTCCACTTTAGGCACAGAAAGGCTAATCGGGACTGAACCTATAGTTTAAAGTGGGATCCAAACCACTATGTGCCTCCACCGGGTATCGAACCCGGGACCCCTTGATTACAAGGCGACGACGCTACCACTGCGCCATCGGGGAGGCCTGAATAGACAGATACGAACAGAGACCTTCTCAATATTATCTTCATCAATTGTACTTTCCCCGATATCTCGAAAACAACCATTTGTTTGCCCTGTATACAAAGGGAAAGATGACGTGAACGACATCAATAAGTAAAGAGAAATTTCTCTCCTTTACATGTTAGGTGAAGTATGTACAGGGTAATTCAAAATGAATGGTGCAACTTTACACAGTTATTATGACGTTACTATTTATAGATAGAAAATCAGATGAGACATCGATATAAAGCAAAACTCTGAAAGTTTTACTCACATGACTCGCATTACAAAGAATCCACAGGATAACCACATGTAATGCGGAAAAGGTCCGAACGTACTTGCTATGCACGACACAGCAAGTCCATGTCAGTCAATGGTTTCGAAGACACTAAGAATTCGCAGTTGTGACTTTGGAAAATCTTTCCGAAGGGTGAACCATATGTTTTACTACCGAAAAGCATACGGAAATGTCTTTGCACCATTGTGATTGAATCAGTTCTCGATAGCTCCAACACACAATATGTCTTCTACGAGTCAGTAGCCATTTTGCGACAGTGGCGATCCTTGTGGAGGATCGGCTAAGCAGAATAAGGCCTCTAAGTGGGAATAAAAATCCCAGAGTTTTTCTTTATATTGAAACCTTGTCTGATTTTCTATCATAAATATCAACGTCATAATAACTGTGTAAAGTTGCACCATTCATTTTGAATTACCCTGTATATTGAATCATTCTTACAACCGCTTAAGAAAGTATGCAGATATATTCGATATTCTCATTCTCTTTCTATCTCCCTGTTTCTATATTTCTACACATGCTCTTCTTCCGGTTAGTTTTCTATCATCTTCTGTTTTCCTAATTGTCTTCTCCTCTTTCTTCCTGCATCTATATCTCTTCATATCCTCTGTCTTTCTCGGTCTTCCTTTGTGTCACACTCTTCTTTCCTTCCTCTACTTATTTCTATATTATTTTTGAATCTTCATTTCTCTGTTCCTCTGTCTTCTTATTCCTTCCTTTCTTTTCTTTTCTTGCCCATTTCCCTTCTTTTTCCATTCCTTTCTTTCATTCGATACCTGGTGGAGGCTCACAGTGGTTCGGATCCCACTTTAAACTGTAGGCCCAGTCCCAATTAGGCTAATTGTGCATAAAGTGGACTTAAAACACCAACTCAATCAATCAATCAATTCCTGTTTCGTGACATCGTTTTCTATCTCCATATTTCTGCCTCCAGTTTTTTAATTCATTTTCGTGTCTGATTAATTATTGCTATAATTTAGATTATTTTGAAAATGTGTAGGGTAAACTGTCAGAATGGCCAGGAGGGCTACCAGAAACGTCGTTACGGGTGGTCCGGGGGAGGGGAGGGGACACTGCCCCGAGGCTTCCATGGCTTAGATGAAATTTACTTTAAAATATTAAAAAAAAAATATGCTGACCAAGACAACAGCTGAACCAATCGGCTTTGTCCAGTTGCCACGGGGAGGGGGAGTTCCCGTGGTATTCTGCGTTGCCAAATTTTTCATTTTGGATCGTTTTCGAAACAGGTGGCACCCTTAACAAGGCGGTGCACGGCGAAGCCTGATGGTTGCCGCCACGTAGCAAGCGAATGGGTCTCCGATTGCCTGCCTCTCCCTGAAATGCGAGCGAAGGGGTCTTGTTGTCAGGAAGAGGTGTCGTGTGCGACTCGACAAAAATCAGGCGTGTAGCAACCGGTAGCAACACCGCTTTCGCTCCCTTGAACTGGAGGCAGAAAGTTTAGGTTTCCTCAACTCCATTCTCTTGCTGGAAGCACTTTAGTTGGGAGTTGCGTTCAGATGCAAGAGTCCAGCCATTTCCCTGTAGGCGTCAGTCCCTTTGTTGCGATGCCTCTGTTCAAATTACTTTCGGATAACTTTCGGGCAGCCTGAGAGTGTGGCATGTGTGCTATTTTCTCCTTTCTTTCTGCTATCTTATGGAGTCGTTTCTTTTCAGGTATGCGCCGTGCCTCCACCCATACTTCTGAAGATGATGAGGAAGAAATAGAGGATACTGACTATGATCAGTTCCAAGAAGTAGGAAAGGTTCGTACAAATATATATTGTTTGTGTTTTTGATGTTTTATTCACTACCACGAGTACTACAAATAACAAATATATTATGGTATACATCGCAATGCACACCGGAGCTGCTTTTGCATAAAACGTCCGAGCAGCCACACTGTTCGCGCGCTCTCGCCTGACTGGCGCACGGGCGTATAAAGAAAACAAATGCATGTTGCTATGCGCGAAAGCGCTATGTTCTTGATGTGACATTTCAATGAAAATAACACATGATTATCATACATTCTCCCCCCTCTTGGTCGTACAATAGACCAAAATAATATACTGTACTTCTCTGTGACGTGATTAAACTTAATCACCTTATAACTGCAAATTGTTATAATGACACTAAACTGCACTAAACACTAAACTATTGTTCAAAATTATCTTCGATGGGAAGTGGTACAATCTTGACGACTGGTCTTCTGTATACACCTCCTTTAGTCTTGACGTCGACGACTCGAACAAGTCCATCCTTACCAGGATATACTGCTTCGATGATGCCGAGATTCCAAACAAGGGGAGGAAGTCTTTCATTCTTCAGTATCACAACGGTACCTGCTTGAATCTTCTGCTGACGAGTCCACTTGGATCTCTGTTGCAATCCATGTAATTATTCTGTCGACCAACGATGTCACAATTGTTGGTGAAACTGCTGAATTCTCTGCCATCTTGTCAGTCTGTTGACTGGTAATTCGGAGATGTCTGGCTCGGGTAACGAGGATAAAGGATGACCTATGAGGAAGTGACCAGGTGTAAGTGGGGTTGGATCTGTTGGATCTTGTGAGATTACAGAAATGGGTCTTGAATTTAAACACGCTTCTATCTGGCACAATAATGTTGTCAATTCTTCAAATGTTATCGATGACTTGCCTACTATTCTTACCAAATGATGTTTCATTGATTTGACTGTTGCCTCAGCGAGTCCTGAAAAATGTGGTGATCCAGGTGGCATAAAGTGCCATTGTAGACCTTCTAGTGATAAGTAGTCCTGTAATTTATTATTAAATGCTTCTGATTGAAATAGTTGTAAAAGTTCTTGTAACTCTTTGTTCGCACCAACAAAGTTGGTTCCATTGTCACTGTATATATTACAACTCTTCCCTCTTCGTGATGTGAAACGTCTAAGTGTAGCAATAAAAGCCTCGGATGTGAGATTGCTGACTACTTCTAAAAGTATCGTTCTTGTTGATAAACAAATGAATATGGCGACGTAGCATTTAGTAACTGTTTTGCTTCTTACGGTTCCTGTTTTGACATGTATTGGACCGGCGTAATCTACAGCCACATTGGTAAATGGTCTTGATGGTTGAACGCGAGCTGCAGGTACTTGTCCCATCAATTGCGACGAAGTTGTGCTTTTTAGCTTAAAACAGATTATGCATTTTATGTAGTATTTTCTTAACTACCTGTTTGCCACGTGGAATCCAATATTTGTCTCTTAAAGAACTTACTAATAGCTGTGGTCCTGCATGTAGAAGTTTTCTGTGCTCTGCTTCGACAATCAATTTTGTAAGGTTACTTTTTGGTGGTAATATCATCTGATGCTTGCTGTCAAATGATGATAATTGACTGTTATCCAGACGTCCTCCAACTCTTAGCATCTGATCTTTGTCTAAGAATGGATACAATGTTTTCAAAGAACTTTTATTTGAAAGTTCGTGGTTCGAGTTGAGTTCTTCGATTTCCTTTGAATAGAACGCTTGTTGTGCAATTTTTATACATGTGTGTAATGCACGTTGCACTTCATTGTGTTTGAGATGACTAATCAGTCTCTCATGAGAGTTCTTGAGATTGTAAATAAACCGTTGGCAATATGCCACGACTCTTATTAATTTAGACAACTTTGAAAATCTGTCAATGATGTGAGTCTCTTTGCTCTGTATGAACAATGATAATGTTGATATTCGTCTCATTTCTGGTGCTTCAGTTTCAAGCTTTATTGATGAATGAGGCCACAAATTTGAATTCTCTTTCAACCATTCGGGTCCTTGCCACCATAATGGACACTGTTTCATGATGCTTGCATCAACACCTCTTGATATTAAATCAGCTGGATTATCGTTTGAAGGTACATGTTTCCAATTACTGATTTCTGTTAAATCCTGATTCTAGAAACTCTGTTTCCTACAAATGTTTTCCATTTTGCAGGTGAGGCTGATATCCAGGACAGAACAATTTGAGAATCTGTCCATAAATGTGTGCTTTCAATTTGCAAATGCAATGCGGGCATTGCCTTATGCACGAATTCTGCTAAAAGTAATGCTGCACAAAGTTCTAGTCTGGGTAATGTTATTTTCTTTATTGGAGCTACGCGTGACTTTAAACATAGAAGTTTTACTGAAACTTGACCTTGCTGATTGTTGGAGCGAATATATAAGCATGCGCCATATGCTTTTTCACTTGCATCTGAAAATCCATGCAATTGTATTTTTGTCACGTTATCTTCTTGTACTACAAATCTTTCCATGCTTATTTCATTGATAAGTGGAAGTTGCACTTGCAGTTTCTGCCATTCAGTAATTAATTCTGGTGACAGCTTTTGATCCCACTCAACTTCTTTCTGCCAAAGACGTTGAAGAAACATTTTGTATTTGATGACTATTGGACTAACAAGCCCTAATGGATCGAAAATGGATGAAATAACGCCTGTTATTTGACGCTTAGTGGAAATGCTGACTGTTGTAGAACTAGAGGTAAATTTACTGCTAACGATGAATTTGTCTTCTACAGGATTCCAAGAGATTCCTAGTGTGTTTACTCCTTTTTGCGAATGTAATTGGACTGGAAAGTTATCTTCTCTGTATTCTGGTGGAATTGATCTTAATAACTCAGTGTTATTACAACACCATTTGCGTAATACAAATCCTCCTTTAGCTAGTAACTCAATGAGTTCGGCTTGCAATTGTGTCGCTTGTTGTACGTTTTGAGATCCACTAGCTAAATTGTCGACATAAAAGCTCTCAGCTAAAATGTTCGTTGCTTGAGGATAATTACAACTTTCTTCTTGTGCTAGCTGCTGCATACAACGTGTTGCTAAAAATGATGCTGGCGCTGTCCCATACGTGAGAGTCTGTAATTCAAATATTTTGATCTCTTCGTTTGGCGTCTCTCTCCATAGGATTCTCTGCAACGGAGTATCATCTTGATGTACTTGTATCATTCTATACATTTTTTCGATGTCTGCCGTGAAAGCGATTGGATATGTTCTAAATCTTAAGACTATGGACATCAAATCGGGTTGAATGGTGGGTCCAATCATGAGAATATCATTCAATGATTTTCCGTTGTCTGTCTTGGCGGACGCGTTGAATACGACACTTACCCTGGTTGTAGAATTGCTAGGTTTTACTACAGCGTGATGAGGCATGTAATACGTGACTCCTTCTGAGGTGTGACGTTCTTCTTCAACTTGTTTCATGTGTCCAAGATCTTCATATTCATGCATAAATTTTACGTAATCTTGACGTAATTCTTATTCACGTTGCAATTTCGCTTCAAGTTGATGAAACCTGATTGAAGCTAGGTTGTATGATTGTTCTAATGTTTCTTTAGACTCCTTGAATAGCAAATGTACCGTGAAACGCCCTGTATGGTCACGAGTGGTGTGGTTTACAAAGTGCTGTTCGCATGCCATTTCTTCTCTTGTTGTCACCGATGTTCCTAATTCTTCAAGCTCCCAAAAAGCTCGTATCTGTCTATTTAGATTGTCATCTGTCATTGTGAAACAAGAAGTAATCGATGTATTGGAGTTACATTGTTGTGGGATGCGTCCAGATAGAATGAAGCCCAATTTCGTGTCTTGAAGTACTGGGAAGTTCTTTGGGTGAGTCATACGTTCTGGCTTCAATATTTGAAAGAAAACATCTGCACCTAACAATAACTGTATTTTGCCTGGAATAGCAAACGTAGGATCTGCTAATGCGATATTTTTTGGAATGTTCCATTCTTCATACGGAACCTTTTCTGTAGGTAAATTGCCCGTGATGGTTGGCAACACTGCACATTCTATGGTTGTATAAAAATCGTTTATTGTGGATTGCAAACATACTTCAACACTTGATCTGGTTTCTGATGTGACACCATTTATTCCTCTTATTGGAACGAACCTTCTTTGTTTCGCGAGCCCTAGTTGTTGAACCATATCTGAAGTTACGAAATTCGATTGAGAGGCACTGTCTAATAACCCTCTGCATTTTAACCATCTTCCTGTTCGATCTTTCAGTTTAACTAACACAGTTGCTAGCAAAACTTGTGACTGAGGTTTTCCCTTTATTGTGCAATACGAAGCTTGCGGTGAAGCAAATTCATTCTGATTGTACTGAGTTGTGTTAGAAGGCTCTGAGTTATCAGAACGAGTATCTGATTGTTGCGATCTTCTTGACCCTTCTGTTGCGCGATCTACGTGCAATAAGGTGTTGTGGTTCTTTCGGCATTTTCTACATGAGCTTGATTTACATACGCTTGAAAAATGTCCTGTCTTTAAACAATTAGTACATATATTGTTGTCTCACAAACATTGATATTTCTGCACTTGATTTGCATTAATGAAATCTTTACATTTGTAATTGGCATGTGATAGTTTACAAAATGGACACGTTGGAGACGACGTACTGACGTATGCTCTTGTAAATTTGTCTTGCTTTGCATTAACGTACGATTTTTTGCCTGCTTGTTTGTTATCAGAAGTGGAATTGACCGAATTTTTGATGGATTCTAACGCTTGGCATCTTTTTTCTAAAAATGACAAAAAGTCCTTCAAAGTGGGAAACGAAGATTCTGTGCATTGTAATTCCCATGCCTTTCTTGTTGTAACGTCTACTTGTGAAACGAAATGTTGCGTAAGAATCATGTCTTCTAAAGACGCGTCTGTTTGTATCGCTCGAAGTGCATTTAGATTACTCGTCGCTGTATTGACGAATTCCCTGAGTTCTGTTGCATTTTCTTTATGTAAGGGTTTAATGTGAAGGATCTCATCAATATATGAAGCTGCAATCAACCTTTTGTTCGAATATCTTTCTCAAATAACAACTCCCATGCAACCTTGTAATTTGCTTCGCTGATCTAAAGATTTTCAATGAGATGCAATGCTTCCCCCTTGAGCGAAGTGCGCAGATACTGAAACTTCTGTATTTGCGGAATGTCTTTGTTGTCGTGAATAAGTGAACGAAACGTGTCTTCATACGCCAGCCAATGCTTATAATCCCCCTCAAATGTAGGTAAATGCACGGTTGGAAGTTTCAAGTTTGAACTCGAAGCCGACATTACATTGTTTTGAAGATTTGCTGTGGTATCGAGTTCGTGATCTTTAATGATTGTTCTCATTGTTGAGTTAAGCGAAAAATACAGCTGTTCTATTTCCGCCCATACCTCTTCCTGACAAGAATCAGTACACAAGATGTCTATGTTTTGCTGCACGTGTTGAATCTTTTCCCATATTGTTTCTAAGTGCTGTAAACGGGTGCATATTTCCTCTACGTTACCATGTTCAATGTCAAAGGCATGTATGAATGTTTGCATTCTTGTCATCTGTCCCTTTTGAGTTCCCCTTTGCTTTACTAACGTTTGTTATTCTTCCATTGTTGTGCGTGTTTATTACGGGATACAAGGAAAACAAGGAATTGAAATTGACGTAAAAAGAGCCAGACATAAACAATGAGCATGCAACTGACCTGCTTGTTGCCAAGTCGCTGAAGTGTTTTCTGCGGCGCTCTACGATGCTGTGTGAAGCGATGCTTTCCGGGTGTCGCTTGTGGTCGATGCGGCAACGCTGCTGGATGAAACTGCGTAATCACTGAAGCCTGCTGAATGATCGTTGCACAATCAACTTGTACGTACGCGTGATAATGTTTGTGCACTGATTCATATCACTATGCGGCTCGACGGAGGACCATATGTTTGTGTTTTTGATGTTTTATTCACTACCACAAGTACTACAAATAACAAATATATTATGGTATATATCGCAATGCACACCGGAGCTGCTTTTACATAAAACGTCCGAGCAGCCACACTGTTCGCACGCTCTCGCCTGACTGGCGCCACGTTCTTACTGGCGTGCCTATAAAGAAAACAAATGCATGTTGCTATGCGCGAAAGTGCTATGTTCTTGATGTGACATTTCAATGAAAATAACACATGATTATCATACATATATATTTTACATATTTCGTTATCGAAGTTAATTACTAATTCCAATGTAGATGGCGCAGTGGTAGCGTCGTCGCCTTGTAATCAAGTGGTCCCGGGTTCAATTCCAGGTGGAGGCACATAGTGGTTCTTATACCACTTTAAGCTGTAGGTCCAGTCCCCGATTATCCTTACTGTGCATCAAGTGGACTTGAAAACACCAAATCAATCAATCAATCAAACCAATGTAGATACAAAGACGACCATTCATTTCTTTAAATTAACAAATATGATTGTATATGATTTTTGGTAAACAAGAAAAAAAAATTGGCAGCCTTTATAACTTGTGTAATTCGTTGAATAATCATTAGCTTATCAAATGTTTGTTTATTGGAAACTTTTTTTTTGTTATTCAAAATAAACTTTTCTTCTCTGTGTACTAGTTCAGTCTCACTTCTATTAAATGTATTTTTGGACATTCTATAGTTACAGCAGGGTGATTTCACACCAAATCGACGCAAATTATACTTCACGATTTGTCCTCTTGGTGAAATTTTCTGACTGTATACTCCATTGTATAGGGTGGCCAGGAATTAAGGGGCCACCTTTTGATCATCAATTACGATTAACAATGACAACATATTTATGATATTGGCAACATTTTCTGAAGATAGTGACTTGGACACCACAATGACAATTGTATCTCTTTTCCACATAATTATCAATTTGAGCTCCATTTAAATCAATGCAAGCTTGAAGACGTAATTGGCTTTCCTTCTATCTGTTCGTGGCTTATCAAATTTTTTAAGGTCTGAAACACTTCCGGTTGCATCAAGTAACTTGTTGATTCTTGAGATAGTGTCACTCTTAAGTGCTAGAGGTCCACATTCCTGCAGCATTCGTCGCTCAACTTCAGCTACACGTTATCGGTAACGGAAAATACATGTACACATTTGACACGCTGCTCAATACTTAGGCGACTTGCTGCCATTCAAAACAACATCTACTTCTTCCGCTTTGTCGGTTAGATCTTACATACGTGTAAAGAAAAATAACTACTAGCTCAATTAATGCAAAAGTTACAGAGTGAAAAAACGTGCCCCCTTAATTCGTGACCCCCCTGCAGAGTGAATAATTCCCAATTCTTAGCTGATTTCGCAGTTGCATACTTTTGAAGTTTTCAAATTTTGCAAGAAACTAAAAGAGCAAATTACATTTAACAAACAAAGCTCCTTCTATGGGATTTCATTTAATATCATAAAAATAAAAAAATAATTACTTTGCAAACCTGGAGATGGGTGGTTACATAGGTAAGAGCCAATTCCTTAGGACCACGTTCCCCATATGGACCAACTTAGCATTGCCAGAGCATAGGATTCAGCTTTTTGCGTATAATGTGTGGGGCACCAGTATATATATATATACCGATTAAGGCTCTATTATCTATACTAATGTCCAAAATTAAAGCAACAAACGGAAATTCTTTCCCGTGTGTCCATTTGACCACATAATACGATCAGGTGATAGTAATATTTATGATCTCATAGACAACTGGTTTAAGATAGAAAATAAACTAACCTTAATGTGCCAGGATTCTGGAGTGCCCATCCCCCACCCCAAAGGCCAATGGCGCATTCCCCCAAAATCATGTCATGCGTTTCCCCCAAATCATATTATCCGCGCCCTTAAACCATATCGTAATCCCCACAAAATATTTAATTACGACAGCGTGTCTACCGAAAGTAACTTTTTCTTAGCTTTACTGAACATTATAATTTATATGCCCCCCTCTTCCTAAACAGGGGTGCCATCACTCAAGACCACCCCTAAAATCGTTCATCATAATCGAGAATATCGCGTGGATCCCACTTTAAACTGTAGGTTCAGTTCCGATTAGCCTTACAGTGCATAAAGTGAACTTAAAAAAGCAAATCAATCAATCGAGAATATCGCTTGTCTTGTAATGCAGCTTTAGTATAAAAACTTCATATTCATCTCATTAAAGCGCCAAACACACATCGTAGTAATAAATTATTGCGAGCGAAGCGAGCAAGAAAATTTTTACATCCATTCCTTTGCAGGCTTTGAAGAATATTAATTTAATGGGGTGTCAATACTTTCTTAAGATCCCGAGATATTTAGTCTTTTCCTTTGGCACATTCGGGGTCGAAAACGTGTGGATGCCTTATCGATAAATACAGTCTCCAAAATGTAATGTTCAAACTCTCTCTCCACTACAGAAATCCCTTGACAATGTAAGATTTAACACTTTATCAAAAGCTTTCTATCTCCCCCTTTAAATTTCATACTCAATTAATTTTACACTTACTGTTGATATTGAAGAGTAGATATTGCCTCCTCCAAAAAATTAATTCTCAGTCTCCACACCAGAATTTCCGCAACAGTCTAAGACAATAGCAATACACAAGAATTGGATACCCCCTTCAATTTAATGCTCAATCCCCCTCAAACTAAAGTACTAGCCATAATCTAAGACCTAGAGTTGAATACTGTCCCCCCAAAGTTTAATTCAGAATCCCCCTCAGAACCCACGTGTCAATTAAGGCCTAATATATAGGAGTTTGATACCCCCCCCGCCTTCGATAATACCCTAAACACTTCATCTAATGGATTAAATATGGTGCATTTAATGTGTAAAATTTTTACATATAGTTTGGAAAAGATGTAAATGTTGAATTTTATATTATTTGAAGAGAAAAAATCCCCTCCAAAAATCTCGATGGCACAACCTGCGCCATAAAACCTCCCTGTGGGCACCCCTGACAGGATTTATCAACAAAAAGATCACGATAGCAACTTGGCAAATTTATCAACAAAAAAATCACACGAGGAAAGGATTTCTGTTGGTTGCTTTAATTTTGGACATCAGTGTAGATATTATCAAAAATTTAATAGACTTACGTAATCGCGAAACTTTGGATAGGATAGGATATCTGGATAGGAGAGAAAGCAAACTCTACGAAAATTCATGTCAATGCTCTTGAAGGAATTCTGAGCTGATGTACTTAATTGTTCATACTCTGGAATAATAAAGAGGTTTCTCGACTGGAAAGGAACATTTGAAACAATTTGCCCTTACGGCTGCAAGTCGAGCCTTAAGGTGTCTAAAAATGCCATGTTGATCCCAAACACAGAAACAAACAAATGGATAAAGTCGGCAGTCCAGACCACACCTTTAAGTGAATCATCGGAAAAGATGCAGGCAGGTTCATCAAAATGCATCTACTGAAGGAAATCCTTCCATATCATCATAATGCACTTTGGTGTTCATTTTACGATGTACAGAAATGCCCTGGAATGTATCAAATGTATCATCGTAGATGCCATAAAACACATTTTAGTGCATCAATCGATTCAGTTTTCTGTCCGTGTAGGTGTCACAGGGGAAGGGAAGAGGGCATATTTGAAATTTGGAAATTGGAAAAGTGTCAAAAAGTGTCAGGAAAATAAATCAAAAATCTGTTTCAATTACGGCGACAATTTTGAACAGAAGTTTCTTGAAATTAGGACTTTTATCAAAACATCTAATCTCTACACTGTGCCAGCTAACTGTGCAACGCTTACAGAGCACGAAATCGGGTAACTCCCGTCATCCATTACACAATCCCGTTCCTCTCACTGTTCATCGGTGGAGCCATCTCACGTCATTACTTGCGCAGAGACTTGTTCTCGTTCGCCTGGTCTACAGTTAACTGGTACGGAGTTTACGAGGTGTTACTCGACTCCATTTACTATTTAAAATTAGCGAATAGCTTCCCCAGAAAGGCACCATATATCGTACAGTTGAAATACCACCTCTCGAATGGTCCCTTGCCTACTAGTGGGGTGTCCTTCACAATATATGCAATTTACTATTTTCGGAAACTATATACCTGTTATCAAATTACAGAATCAGCCTTTACCTAGTGTTATCAAACCTCCAGCATTTTTTCATTTGGTAACATGAGATTAGCATATCCGGTTCCATCATCCGCTTTACGTCCGCTGCTTTAATTGGCTAAGGGCCTCCCCGATGACGTAGTGGTAACGTCGTTGCCTTGTAATCATAGGATCCCAGGTTCGCTACTCGTTGCAGCCACATTGAAGTTCGGATCCCACTTCAAACTGTAGGTCCAGTCCCGATTAACCTTTCTGTGCATAAAGTGGACTTAAAACAACAAATCAGTTAATTAAATTTTGTTCAATTTACTTCGCTTTTCTGCCACCGTTAGCTAATCACGAAGATTAGTATAAGTGGTGGAAAGTAACAAAACAAATGCTCCCCTGTGCTTTGCACCACGCCATTAAGTCGTATAAGGGGTGGAGTTAGGGCACCACACTTTCTTGATCACGCCTAAAGCTCCTGATCAGCACCATGCCCCTGCCCGCCTTTGCCCCCCAGTTTCCTTCAGGCTGGGTGGGCGCCGGAGCAGCTTGAGCAGGTGGAAAAAATCCCGGTTCTCCCCCGTAGGGGATCGAACCCTGGTCTCTCCCATGTTAGTCAGACTGAGCTACCGCGCCTTGAGTATGAGAGATGATATGATGAAATTGATGAAGGGACACTAAGAAACATGTCCCAGGTCGGTATTCGAACTCGGGATACTTGCCGTCGTAGCGTCCTGAGGTAATCACTCCGTCACCGAGGTCGGCTGAAGTCCTCTTCTATTTCCTCTCAATACTGTTAGGCCTATGAATATATATATATATATATATATATATATATATATATATCTTTTTGCTCCCATTAGTTATTGAACTTGGGAGTGGTTAGCATAGTACACAGCGACGCCAGAGATCCTGGCCTGAGCATAGGTTTTCTTTGTTAGTTTCTTTATTAGCCAAAGTGGAAGAAAATAGAAGTAAAATATATGAAATCAATGATTTAATCCTCTAGAAATTTCTTCAGCTGGCAAGGATGGAAGATCTGGAGAGTAGAATACACTCTTCCATATATGTAAAGGGTTTTCCAATAAGAATGATATGATTTAGAAATGAACTGGCAACTATGCTCCAAATGTTATAACAATCTGTGTTACAACTGTCACTAGTTGTCATTTGTGTTTAGTATACAGTGACAATTCATCATGACTAAATACACACTTCAAGAACGTTTGGTTATTATAGAAAATTTTATGAAAATAGATGTTCTTTTGTGAATACTCAACGTGCACTTCGCGAAAACTATGGTCCACATAATCGCTAGCCCTTCTGTGCTTGCTATTCGTCGAATCGTTGAAAAATTTGAAAGGGATTTTGCTCTTCACGGTGAGAAATACCAACAAGAGGTCGAAATGCAAGAACTGTAGAGAACATTGCTGCTGTAGGTCACTGTATGATTTGGTTTATGGCATGGTGGCAACATCGGACCATTTTTTTTTTTCAATACGAGGTAGGAGATGCAGTAAGAGTGACTGGTGAGCGGTACCGATTGATGTTAACAGATTTTTTGTGGCCAAATTTAGATGAAATTGATTTGGAGGACATGTGGTTCCAACAAGACGGTGCCGCATGTCACGCTGCTAATGCTACTATCGACGTATTGCAAGAACAGTTTTGTGAAAGGATAATTTCAAAAAATGCAACTGTTGGTTGGTTTCCAAGAAGTTGTGATTTAACTCCTTTACATTGCTTTTTGTTGGGTTATTTGAAATCTATAGTCTATACAAACAGACCACGAACCCTTGATGCATTAAGATTGAACATCGAACGCTGCATTCGTGACATTAGGCCCGAATTGTTGCACAAAGTCATCGAAAATTGGGTTCATCGAATTCACTCGTGTGCACGAAGTCGAGGTGGACACTTAAATGATGTGTTATTCAAAACATAATGTAATAAACTATGCTTCAAAACAATATAAAAAGTTTGGTTGTATCTGAAATAGTTTTTATTTTATTTCATTGTAAATTCACATAGTTCTTATTGGAAAACCCTATATATAAGTAGCGACGACAGTGTTTTAACAAATGTTTTAGCTTTTTACGAAGACCTGGTCTCATCCAGTGCCCGTGAGAATATTTTTTTTAGTTTACTCTCACTATTTATAGGAATGGGCTGATATGAAATTTTGGCCGATACCGATAAAATTCTGATATAAAATTTACCAATAAGCGATATTCTACTGATCCGATAAAAAACTCCAAATGGTTCTTAAAGAACCTGATTAACCTCCGTAATAATTGTGTGTTTCGGGGTGACTTCAGGGCAAAAGCTACATATTTAGACACAATAAAAGTAGGGCATGGATTGATTGATTGATTGATTTGTGTTAGTTACTTTATGCACAGTAAGGCTAATCGGGACTGGCCCTACAGTTTGAAGTGGGATCCGAACCTCTATGTGCCTCGACCGAGTAAGGCATGGAGATTATCCATAACAATTTATAAGAAAGTGTAAGTATTTTACAGAAAATTATAAGATATTTATAGATATATCAGATCGGTAAAATAATCGGTAATTTTCCGATAAACCGATACATCGATATGCCATATGGATCGATATCGGTAGAGTACCGATGAATCTATCCCATTCCTACCTTTTAACTTGTTGCGTTTGTCTTGTGTAATAAGATGCGGTAGCTCAGTCGTTCCGGTCAGCCCCCGTGGCGGAGTGGTTAGCACATCGCGCTACGACGCCGGGGGTCCCGGGTTCGAATCCTGGTTCGGACGTGGATGTTTGTGATTGTCTGTCCTGAAATTGAAATATGAATGAAATGATATGAGTGAATGAAGTGTGATGGGGGAAGCTTCCGAATAGGGACTTTCGTTTTAAAGTAATAAAAAAATAGTAAAAAAAATAGTCGTTAGGGCATCTGACTACCATGCGAGAGACCTGGGTTCGATCCCTGGAGGGGTAGTACCCGGATTTTTTTCAGCTGTTGAAGCGGCTCCGGCCCCCACCCAGCTTCGTATAAAGTTGGTACCTGGAGGAAACTCTGGGAGGGGGGGGGGTAAAGGTGGCCGTGATCAAGTGTGGGGCCCTAACATTGAAGGGTTCAAAATCACCATAAAAAATGGAATCAATTTTTAAGTTTTAGGATATGCTACCGTTTCACTAGTGTTTCTTTGTGTCAGTAAGTTTCATCTTTCATGTTATAGGGCCAAGATCAAAGACTCACTGTCAGCAGGAGAACCCCGCAGCAGAAGGGCTCGAGCAGCAGGCAGAGCAGAGAAGCCAGTACGTTTGTCAGGCCCACCCCTTCGCCGCGGCATTTCGGGAAGGTAAGGCAGGCTTTGTAATTTTATTCGAGTAGATTTTTCAAGGGTGACAGGCAGATTGGAACTATGAAAACAAGATTTCCGATCAAGTGGGCAGCATTCAGATCAGGGGGTGCCCAAAGGAGGGGGAAGTGATAGAAAATAGGGAGAGGGGCAAACATAATAGGCTTCCAGTTAAAAGTGTACTGGCTCAAGGGCATTGGTCTATGAGGCAAATTACAGCAATATTGCACGTGTAAAATGGAGTAGTCCATTGTAACGTGGTGGGTACTCAAGGTCATTTCTTTTCATGATTCTTATTAGGAAACGGAACTTTATGTGCTAAAAAACTCAGAAATATTTATTTTTTATGTGTCATAAATGTTGAAAATATGTGATAAAAACAGGAAAATATGTGACAAAAATGAAAAACATTTGGTAACAAAAACAAAATATTACATGCATTTTAAACACCTAAAATCAGTTTCTAAATGCTTACCTCTTAGCGAGCTATTTTTTGGAAGAGTTGCAGTGAATCACCATAGTTTTCTCCAAATTCTCCATTGTAAATCTGTGGCGATTATCTCTAAACAGCATCTTATATTGTGAGAAAGATCGCTCCACGTCACAAGAAACAATTCTTGCATATTTGAAGCACGAAATGTCACTAACGCTGAAGTTTTCCAAAGCTTCTTCTTCCTCTACTTCACCTTCCAAAACACGTGCAATTTGGCACAAAGTTTGAAAACCTTGGTTTTTCCCAAAAATTTCCGTACATTTAGACATTAGCACTTGTGAGTTAGATCCAGTGAGTTCTTCCAGTTTCGTTTCTACTATACGGACTTCACCCACGGAAGCTGCCAAAGTGTTCGCGGACGATTCAAGCTTTCGTATGGAATTAGAGAGAAAGGATAGGTTTGTTGAGATGTATGTCAATTCGACTTTTAAGGAGGGATCCTTCAACAGTTCTTGCAGAATTTCTATAGACGATGCGTCTTCTTTGTCGAGATCGTTTACAACAGATACAAAATTTTCAAAGTTCTGGGCATAATATACAGCTGCATCCAACCAAGTGCCCCACCGCGTAACTACAGGTGTAGGGGGAAGGGGAACCTCAGGACATTTTTGTTTAAAAATGTCTATTCTTCTAGGCGACTTGATAAAAACTTTCTTCCCATTTGAAACCAGTTTATCGACGTTGGGATAAAGAGCTCTTATCTTTTCACATATTCTATGCAACGCATGAGCCACACATGTAACGTGCACCATTTTGGGGTAGCTAACGGCAAGGCCTACTGCAGCTTTTTTCATGTAAGCTGCAGCATCTGTCACTAGGAGAAGAACATTGTCAAATTTTATGCCTTCCGGCCACAATAGCTGCATTGCTTCGTTAAAAAGCCTTGCTATCGTTACATGTGTAGCCCCAGCTAGCTCTCTACACACTAGCAAATAATTTATCGTTGAGACATTTACGTCATTATGTAGCACTCCCACAATCACATTTCCCACTTTTCTACCGGTGGAGTCTGTAGTTTTGTCAATACATACCCAAATATTTTGATTCGCACATTGTGAGCGAATATGTTGTAAGGTTTGCTCGTAACACCTGTGCAGATACGTTTTTCGCAACGTTGATTCGTCAGGCGGTTCGAAGTTCGTATATTTCGAGAGAAAGTTTCGTAAATCAGGGTTCTTTAATTTGAACAGTGGAATATCTGCGGACACAAAAGCTCTGCACAAGTCCATTGAAAACGCGGACAATTTCGACGGTTCCCCAGAAGTAGATGGAGTTTGTTGCCCGATAAGTGCCTGTCTGCCGCTCAAACGTGAAGAAGCAACAACATGCTTGTTGCTACCTAAATGCTGTGTAATTTGCGAACGTTGGTCAGCTGCGATAGATTTACCACACGGTTGGCAAAATAACACTTTGCCATCAGTTGAAAACACATCCTTATATTCTTTACAGAACTGTTGCAAACGAGATGAAACACTTGCCTTAACTTTTGGCATATCGTACGAGAAAACACCTACTGCTGCACAAGCACCGAATCAGAACATGACAAAAGCAGAAACACTCTCGAAGCTCTGCATTACGTTGTGCGTTTGCCTCATCTGGGTAATATTTTCCCCCAGTAGGATCGTAGACGAGGCGCCAAAAGTCTGCCAGCGAGTTTGTTCAAAGACAAAACAAACCTAGCACTCTCGATATGAAAGAGGTGCGGATAATAAACATTTTTCCTTGGAGGATTTCGAGGTAGCTGAAGTCAATGAGCGATTTTATGTATGTAAAATAAAAATTCGCAAAATATGTATTTACATACGGAAAACTGGAAAATATGTGTTTTTATGTAAAATAAAATTTGCTGAGTTGACATATAAGGCTATGATCAGAATTTTGGCAAAAACGAGGGTCTCTGTCTTATCGCAGAAAAAACATTTATTTACCTAAACTTCCGTTCCCTAATTCTTATCATGTAACTGTTGATTGGAGCTGGGCCACTTTTAACTGCGACACCCTGTATAATAAATAGTAAAATATTTTAATAATATTTTTTATCTTTAGTTTCTGCTATCTTCTTTAAAAAGTTTTGGACTCAGGCACGTAGCCAGGGGGGATGGGCTAAGGGGGCTGAAGCTCCCCCCGAAATCCTACAAATACAGGGTGACAAGAAATAACCCGTACTAATGTTTGTGATCATAAATTTATTAAACCGAAACAATTGAGCAAAACAACACTGAAGAACAATGACATGGGACCTTAGGAACAAGATGTTCAGACGGTTTCGAAGTGGCCTCCCTAGGCGGCGATACAGAGGTCCAAACGGGCTTTGAAATTTTGGGCAATGGGCCGCAGGTCCTCGGGCGACAATCTGTTCCACTTATGATGCAGCGATTGCTTCAGTGACTCCAAACTGTGGTGGCGTTTAGCACATACCCTGGCCTCCAAAATCGACCAGACACTGTAGTCCATTGGGTTGAGATCCGGCGAGTAGGGCGGCCATTCCGTCGATGTGATAAAGTCCGGAAAATGGGTTCTGCACCACGCTTGCGTCGTTTTTTTCCTGTGGGCCGGAGCAGAGTCTTGCTGGGATGTCCATTGCGTATCGCCAAAGTTCTGCTGGGCCCACAGAAGGACGACGTTCTCGAGAATGTCGCGGCGGTACACTTCTTGGTTGATTTTGACCCCTTGATCCACGAAAACCAAAGTCGTCTTGCCGCTTGCGCAAATTCCGCCCCACACCATGACTGACTGCGGATTTTGGCGGTGTTCGACGATGGCTGAGGTACCGGGACCTTTGCAGACCAGGTCCTGTGGTTTTGGTGGTTGTGCGCCTGCTCCACGGTGAACAGCTTCTTGCTCCCATCGCTGACCTGCGGCCCGGCACTTCAGAGGGCAGCATCTTTTGAGTCGCAGGCGCTTGTTTTCATCCATGAGAAGCTGAACTTTTTGGAGCTTGTACACCTTGAGGTTGACGTTCTTTTTCACCATTTGCCGCACCGATTCGCGGTTGATCCCGATATCACGGGCGACTTTTCTCATGGAGACCCTCGGATTTCGCTGAACTCGCTTTTTGATGATCTTGCGGTTCTGGGACGTGTTGACGGTAGGCTTTCTTCCTCTTCCGGGATGGTCGCCTTCATGGTCGAGCTCCTTGAATCGCCGAACTGCGCCTGAGACAGTCATTTTTGGAACACCCAACAATTTCACATTGACGCTTTCCTTGACGCCACAGTTCCAAAATTGCACTGCGTTTGGTTGACATTCTCAAACACAAAGAAAGTAATCATTATGAAGCCGAAACAACAGGTACAGTTACAAAAGACTATGGAGAATCCAAAAACACAACAATTATTTGGCTACGGTACACTACATTCTTGGCAGGCTATGCCAAACTTTGTATGGGTTATTTCTTGTCACTTGCTATTTCTTGTAATCATAGTGTATAGTGGTAATTAATTGTACTTCCTTAGCAGGATTAAACATTAGACAGATAAAAGTTTAGGAACCATTTTATACTTTCATATTCTACAACTTAATCCAAAAAATAAATCGATCCACTGCCCTTAATATGTGTAGTTTTCTTTGTGAGAGGTCACACAATATAAACTTTGTGAGTAAAATGTGGCCCTAACTTTTAAGGCCTTTTTTTGAACGAAATGTGTAAAAGTTAATAACAAAATACAATAACTACGAATTTCACAGTCTGCCTGCAACTCGTGCAGGAAGCAGTTCGTAGCGAGCTCCACTCTTCGCGTGAGACGGCTTAGTGATCGAACTGTCCGAGTTAGCTAGGACCGTATACGGTTTTGCTAGTGTTTTGTTAGGTTTTTTTTTCCGTAGGAGTGTAAGCGAGGTATTGTTTACAATTACCGAGCGCCAGTGAAGATACGATGAAATAGATCACGATGAATACACAAAGAGAAAACACCTTGAAATTTGTTTTCATTGATGTAAAAACGCGATTGGATTTTCATCGATGGTTTCATGATGTCTACCAAGTGTCTACAAACCAAGTGCTCAGTTTTGAAATAGATTACATTTGTAAGTGTCTGTACGTGAAATTTGTGACAATAAGTGGTAGGAGAACGGTTACTAAATGATTTTGGTGCTGAGGTAATCTATAGTGACGTAGATGGTGACCATAAGGTTGAAGTAGAATGGGCCCACCAGCGACATGTAATTGTCAGAATCCATGTAGTCCCAATTGAATTAAGTGCAGAAGTGATAAGTCGTGTCATGAGGTCTTATGGGGAAGTGTTGAAAATTGAAGACGAGACATACTCTGCGGATCACATCTACCCTACTCGAACTGGACGTGTCTTGATCAAAATGATACTACTTAAACCCACACCCTCATACGTAATAATGAATGGTGACTCATATTGGGTAACATACCCTGGGCAGGCTCGTACGTGCATCGCGTGTTCTGAAGAGGCTCAGAATGTGGCACAGTGTCCCAAGCGTCGATCCCCTGGGAACCAGTCCCGCAGGGGGCGTTTAATATACCCGCTGACAATGTACTGATATTATATGAACCTACTGTGCTAACCGTACTGACTAAACCAAGAGATTCAGCTCCATCAGGTGCAGAAGTCCCTGCGTCAAGAGATAACAATGGAGAGAACACGGACAGCCCCATAATCACCGTCGAGGAAACAGGTACCAGACACGAAGTTAGTGTGAAGAATATACCAACAGGAAGGGAAGAGATGGAACAGCCAACCTTGTCCACGTCAGAGGAGATGCAACACATACCCCCACCCCCACCCCCAAGTGCTTTGTTCACGGAGGCAGAATTCCCCGTAGTTACCTCCCCTAGGAAATCACGGTCAAGATCTGTATAAAGGTTACAGTCAGTGGCGGAAAAGTCCATGGTGCTACGTAGAAAGAAGAAGAAAAATAATGAATGCGTAAGTTCCACAATAGTTCATAACGAATTTAGAGTAGAACCCGGTACCCCAAAACAAGATGTTTCAAAGGTTAGTTTAACAAGTAATTCAGCAAATGTAACTAAAGAAAAACCTTCAACGAGTAACAAACTTACCCCAGATTTATTTAGTGGAAAGCAGAGTTAATGCATTCTAGACAGAAGTTAGAGATCAGTAATGTTGAAGAATGCAAGTAACTTTAGTTTTCTGTTGTGGACAGTTATAATCATGCAAACATTTACCTTGGCATCTATAAATTTGAATCAAATGCAAAGTAAGACCAAAATAATTGCTCTCAATGACTTTCTCATTAAATCGTCTTTTGATGTAACCCTCTTTCAAGAGTTCGCAATAAATGATTTTTCCGTACTGAGCATGTTTAAAGTATACAACAATTTTACTCCCTTTGCACAAGGGACTGGCATAGCATGTAGGCGACACTTGGATATAAGTAATGTAGTGCCCCATCCCACGGGCAGACAAATAAGTGTCAAATTAGGCTCAGTTTTTCTCTGTAATGTGTATGCTCCGTCAGGAAGCCAAAACAGACAGGTAAGAGAAGATTTTTTTTCAACAGTTTTAGGGCCCGAGTTGACATCCCACACACTAGACACTATACTAGTGGGGGATTTCAACTGCGTAATTCTTTCACAAGATCAAAACCCAGGAAACAACTTCTCACGTACGCTCTATGAATTAACGCAGGGGTTACAACTGCGTGACGCTTGGATACACGCCAACGGTGGAAGTCCAGGTTACACACATATCACCTCCAATAGTGCGTCAAGAATAGATAGGTTTTATGTCGCACCAAGCTTTCAGGAATATATAATTAGTGTTCAAAATTTTCCAGTATGCTTTAGTGATCATAGTGTACCAATTCTCAAAATAAATTTAGATTTGATCAGACCCCGACAAGGTAGAGGATACTGCCTTTAAAATAGCACATTATTACACAATGGTAGTATTGTCCAGCTAATCAGGGAAACATGGAACGAACTCAAGGCCTCTCGGCCAGTGCAAAAGACCCTAATCGAGTGGTGGGAAACTCGAGTTAAGCCTAAATTTCGTCAGGTCAGTAAATTCTTCAGTCCAGAGGTTAGTAGAGATCAAAGAAACAAATATAATTTTTTGTATGCAGTCTTGAATGATCTCCATCGTTTAGCACTGCAAGGTAATTTCAATCGTCCCTATGCAAATGAAATAAAAGCGCAATTACTTTCTATACATAGGAAACGAAAATCTGCAGCAATAATAAAGTGCAAGATTCTTCCTATAGACCAGGACGAGCAAGCCACACTAAGTCACATTCTTCAAGAACATAAACACTCCAGGAATCACGTCATTTATAAATTAACTTTAGATTCCGGTGAAGTTGTCACCAGCCCTCATAGTATACACGACAGGTTTTTGCAATACTATAAAAATCTTCTTGGTCAAGCCTTTAAACCAACAGAAACGCAATGCAATTTTTTGAACTACCTCCCTGCATCACTGATGGAAAATGAAAGAACTGAGCTCACGGAACCGTTTAGTAAAAAGGAGGTTCATAATGCAGTATTAAAAGCTCCGAGGAATAAAACTACAGCCGAAGATGGATTACCATAAGAATTCTATCAAAGTGTCTGGGTTTTAAGAGGAGACGAATTAACGAAATGGGTCAACGAAGTGTTGACAACAGGGACAATAGGGAAGACTAGTAGCACGGGAGTTATAGTGTTAGTTCCCAAAAAGGCAAATCCAAAGCTCGTCACAGATTTTAGGCCAATTTCAATATTGAGTAGTGACATCAAACTTACAAGTAGGTGCATAAATCAGCGTTTAAATAAATATATGGTTAAACTTATTGGCAATTTACAGTTCGCTTGTAATACGTCTCAAAGTATACATCACTTGCTGCAAACGATAAGAGACGTAATTATTACCAAACAAAATAAGAATGCATCGGAGGCAATTCTATCCTTAGACTTTTCCCAAGCATATGACAGAGTGAGCCATGAATATATATGTACAAAGTCTTAGAAGCATATGGCTTCGGAGACACTTTTATTAATTGGATCAAAACCATTTTTGTCAAGGATGGAAGAGATCTGTACAGTGTTCAAAGCCAAATACATACTTTTGAGCACACATCAGGAGCAAAACTAAATAGTCGAAAGTCATTCCTGATGCCCCTTGGCAAGGATAATCCTTTCACAAACTATACGGAGATCCCTGTAGACAAGAAAATAAAAGTTTTAGGTATAAACTTCTATGCAAATATCAATGTAACGATCGAAGCAAATAGTAAACTCATGTGCGAGAGGGCAATCTACGTCCTCAGAGCGAACAAGATGCACTCTCTGAGTTTAAAAGCACGAGTAAGATTTATCAACGTTTTTGCTCTCTCTAAACTTTGGTATGCAGCAAAAATCCTGTCCTTCAAACCACAGCACTTAGCCAAGGTCAACAAAGCTCTTGGCTGCTTTATGTGGCACGATACAATTTTCCGTGTGGCAATGAATGAGCTCACGTTATCAGAGAAGACAGGTGGGTTGGCACTAATACACACCAACACACAGGCATGTATACAGATGATAATACGGAACATTCCATTAGAAGCTCCCGTCGATATCCAAAGTATCCCAAAAAGGTTTTTGTTTTATAAGGACATCGCTATACAAGTATGCTATCAGTTCTTAAGACATGAGACAATTACACCATCTGTGAAAAAGTTGTATAGTGAAATCAATAGTTCAAAGAACACAGTACCACGAATAGTCAGGGATTTTTATACACATAATTGGCCACAAATATGGGAAAATGTCTCCGCCAAACACCTTTCAAAAGCTGGCCAATCAATATGGTACAAAGTGGTCCATCGTGTTATAGTGACAAGAGATAGGACATACCAATATGGAATCAGTGACTCTCCTAACTGTATATGCTGCAACATGCCAGACTCTTTAGCCCACAGGATAACGAAGTGTCGAAACTCCTCCACGGCATGGAACAAATGGAGAACAATGCTCAGTCGTATATGCTGCACCTCATTAACAAAGTTCACGGATACAGATATAGTTTTCCCTGATTTCAATTTTTTTCCACCAACAAAACAACGACCAGTACAATGGTTGATAACTGAATACTTATTATATATATTTCACAATAACGAGAGCAGTTTTCAGAAACAATTCAGTATCTTCTTGCAAGAACAATACGAAATAATTCATCTCCAAACAAGGAAGAAATGGTATGCGAATTTCTTAATAGTGCTTTATACTTAATTTAGGTCAAACAAAAATGTAAAGGTTTCAACCAGATAGAAATACAAATTGTAATAGCAGTAATACACTTATGTAAACAGCAATGGAATTCCATAACTTGTATAACAGAATGAGACAATAATAAAAAAGAGTGGTTAGCACATCGCTCTACGACGCCGGGGGTCCCAGGTTCGAATCCTGGTTCGGACGTGGATGTTTGTGATTGTCTGTCCTGAAATTGAAATATGAATGAAATGATATGAGTGAATGAAGTGTGATGGGGGAAGCTTCCGAATAGGGACTTTCGTTTTAAAGTAATAAAAAAATAGTAAAAAAAATAGTCGTTAGGGCATCTGACTACCATGCGAGAGACCTGGGTTCGATCCCTGGAGGGGTAGTACCCGGATTTTTTTCAGCTGTTGAAGCGGCTCCGGCCCTCACCCAGCTTCGTATAAAGTTGGTACCTGGAGGAAACTCTGGGAGGGGGGGGGGGTAAAGGTGGCCGTGATCAAGTGTGGGGCCCTAACATTGAAGGGTTCAAAATCACCATAAAAAATGGAATCAATTTTTAAGTTTTACGATATGCTACCGTTTCACTAGTGTTTCTTTGTGTCAGTAAGTTTCATCTTTCATGTTATAGGGCCAAGATCAAAGACTCACTGTCAGCAGGAGAACCCCGCAGCAGAAGGGCTCGAGCAGCAGGCAGAGCAGAGAAGCCAGTACGTTTGTCAGGCCCACCCCTTCGCCGCGGCATTTCGGGAAGGTAAGGCAGGCTTTGTAATTTTATTCGAGTAGATTTTTCAAGGGTGACAGGCAGATTGGAACTATGAAAACAAGATTTCCGATCAAGTGGGCAGCTTTCAGATCAGGGGGTGCCCAAAGGAGGGGGAAGTGATAGAAAATAGGGAGAGGGGCAAACATAATAGGCTTCCAGTTAAAAGTGTACTGGCTCAAGGGCATTGGTCTATGAGGCAAATTACAGCAATATTGCACGTGTAAAATGGAGTAGTCCATTGTAACGTGGTGGGTACTCAAGGTCATTTCTTTTCATGATTCTTATCATGTAACTGTTGATTGGAGCTGGGCCACTTTTAACTGCGACACCCTGTATAATAAATAGTAAAATATTTTAATAATATTTTTTATCTTTAGTTTCTGCTATCTTCTTTAAAAAGTTTTGGGCTCAGGCACGTAGCCAGGGGGGATGGGCTAAGGGGGCTGAAGCTCCCCCCGAAATCCTACAAATACAGGGTGACAAGAAATAACCCGTACTAATGTTTGTGATCATAAATTTATTAAACCGAAACAATTGAGCAAAACAACACTGAAGAACAATGACATGGGACCTTAGGAACAAGATGTTCAGACGGTTTCGAAGTGGCCTCCCTAGGCAGCGATACAGAGGTCCAAACGGGCTTTGAAATTTTGGGCAATGTGCCACAGGTCCTCGGGCGACAATCTGTTCCACTTATGACGCAGCGATTGCTTCAGTGACTCCAAACTGTGGTGGCATTTAGCACATACCCTGGCCTCCAAAATCGACCAGACACTGTAGTCCATTGGGTTGAGATCCGGCGAGTAGGGCGGCCATTCCGTCGATGTGATAAAGTCCGGAAAATGGGTTCTGCACCACGCTTGCGTCGTTTTTTTCCTGTGGGCCGGAGCAGAGTCTTGCTGGGATGTCCATTGCATATCGCCAAAGTTCTGCTGGGCCCACAGAAGGACGACGTTCTCGAGAATGTCGCGGCGGTACACTTCTTGGTTGATTTTGACCCCTTGATCCACGAAAACCAAAGTCGTCTGGCCGCTTGCGCAAATTCCGCCCCACACCATGACTGACTGCGGATTTTGGCGGTGTTCGACGATGGCTGAGGTACCGGGACCTTTGCAGACCAGGTCCTGTGGTTTTGGTGGTTGTGCGCCTGCTCCACGGTGAACAGCTTCTTGCTCCCATCGCTGACCTGCGGCCCGGCACTTCAGAGGGCAGCATCTTTTGAGTCGCAGGCGCTTGTTTTCATCCATGAGAAGCTGAACTTTTTGGAGCTTGTACACCTTGAGGTTGACGTTCTTTTTCACCATTTGCCGCACCGATTCGCGGTTGATCCCGATATCACGGGCGACTTTTCTCATGGAGACCCTCGGATTTCGCTGAACTCGCTTTTTGATGATCTTGCGGTTCTGGGACGTGTTGACGGTAGGCTTTCTTCCTCTTCCGGGATGGTCGCCTTCATGGTCGAGCTCCTTGAATCGCCGAACTGCGCCTGAGACAGTCATTTTTGGAACACCCAACAATTTCACATTGACGCTTTCCTTGACGCCACAGTTCCAAAATTGCACTGCGTTTGGTTGACATTCTCAAACACAAAGAAAGTAATCATTATGAAGCCGAAACAACAGGTACAGTTACAAAAGACTATGGAGAATCCAAAAACACAACAATTATTTGGCTACGGTACACTACATTCTTGGCAGGCTATGCCAAACTTTGTATGGGTTATTTCTTGTCACTTGCTATTTCTTGTAATCATAGTGTATAGTGGTAATTAATTGTACTTCCTTAGCAGGATTAAACATTAGACAGATAAAAGTTTAGGAACCATTTTATACTTTCATATTCTACAACTTAATCCAAAAAATAAATCGATCCACTGCCCTTAATATGTGTAGTTTTCTTTGTGAGAGGTCACACAATATAAACTTTGTGAGTAAAATGTGGCCCTAACTTTTAAGGCCTTTTTTTGAACGAAATGTGTAAAAGTTAATAACAAAATACAATAACTACGAATTTCACAGTCTGCCTGCAACTCGTGCAGGAAGCAGTTCGTAGCGAGCTCCACTCTTCGCGTGAGACGGCTTAGTGATCGAACTGTCCGAGTTAGCTAGGACCGTATACGGTTTTGCTAGTGTTTTGTTAGGTTTTTTTTTCCGTAGGAGTGTAAGCGAGGTATTGTTTACAATTACCGAGCGCCAGTGAAGATACGATGAAATAGATCACGATGAATACACAAAGAGAAAACACCTTGAAATTTGTTTTCATTGATGTAAAAACGCGATTGGATTTTCATCGATGGTTTCATGATGTCTACCAAGTGTCTACAAACCAAGTGCTCAGTTTTGAAATAGATTACATTTGTAAGTGTCTGTACGTGAAATTTGTGACAATAAGTGGTAGGAGAACGGTTACTAAATGATTTTGGTGCTGAGGTAATCTATAGTGACGTAGATGGTGACCATAAGGTTGAAGTAGAATGGGCCCACCAGCGACATGTAATTGTCAGAATCCATGTAGTCCCAATTGAATTAAGTGCAGAAGTGATAAGTCGTGTCATGAGGTCTTATGGGGAAGTGTTGAAAATTGAAGACGAGACATACTCTGCGGATCACATCTACCCTACTCGAACTGGACGTGTCTTGATCAAAATGATACTACTTAAACCCACACCCTCATACGTAATAATGAATGGTGACTCATATTGGGTAACATACCCTGGGCAGGCTCGTACGTGCATCGCGTGTTCTGAAGAGGCTCAGAATGTGGCACAGTGTCCCAAGCGTCGATCCCCTGGGAACCAGTCCCGCAGGGGGCGTTTAATATACCCGCTGACAATGTACTGATATTATATGAACCTACTGTGCTAACCGTACTGACTAAACCAAGAGATTCAGCTCCATCAGGTGCAGAAGTCCTTGCGTCAAGAGATAACAATGGAGAGAACACGGACAGCCCCATAATCACCGTCGAGGAAACAGGTACCAGACACGAAGTTAGTGTGAAGAATATACCAACAGGAAGGGAAGAGATGGAACAGCCAACCTTGTCCACGTCAGAGGAGATGCAACACATACCCCCACCCCCACCCCCAAGTGCTTTGTTCACGGAGGCAGAATTCCCCGTAGTTACCTCCCCTAGGAAATCACGGTCAAGATCTGTATAAAGGTTACAGTCAGTGGCGGAAAAGTCCATGGTGCTACGTAGAAAGAAGAAGAAAAATAATGAATGCGTAAGTTCCACAATAGTTCATAACGAATTTAGAGTAGAACCCGGTACCCCAAAACAAGATGTTTCAAAGGTTAGTTTAACAAGTAATTCAGCAAATGTAACTAAAGAAAAACCTTCAACGAGTAACAAACTTACCCCAGATTTATTTAGTGGAAAGCAGAGTTAATGCATTCTAGACAGAAGTTAGAGATCAGTAATGTTGAAGAATGCAAGTAACTTTAGTTTTCTGTTGTGGACAGTTATAATCATGCAAACATTTACCTTGGCATCTATAAATTTGAATCAAATGCAAAGTAAGACCAAAATAATTGCTCTCAATGACTTTCTCATTAAATCGTCTTTTGATGTAACCCTCTTTCAAGAGTTCGCAATAAATGATTTTTCCGTACTGAGCATGTTTAAAGTATACAACAATTTTACTCCCTTTGCACAAGGGACTGGCATAGCATGTAGGCGACACTTGGATATAAGTAATGTAGTGCCCCATCCCACGGGCAGACAAATAAGTGTCAAATTAGGCTCAGTTTTTCTCTGTAATGTGTATGCTCCGTCAGGAAGCCAAAACAGACAGGTAAGAGAAGATTTTTTTTCAACAGTTTTAGGGCCCGAGTTGACATCCCACACACTAGACACTATACTAGTGGGGGATTTCAACTGCGTAATTCTTTCACAAGATCAAAACCCAGGAAACAACTTCTCACGTACGCTCTATGAATTAACGCAGGGGTTACAACTGCGTGACGCTTGGATACACGCCAACGGTGGAAGTCCAGGTTACACACATATCACCTCCAATAGTGCGTCAAGAATAGATAGGTTTTATGTCGCACCAAGCTTTCAGGAATATATAATTAGTGTTCAAAATTTTCCAGTATGCTTTAGTGATCATAGTGTACCAATTCTCAAAATAAATTTAGATTTGATCAGACCCCGACAAGGTAGAGGATACTGCCTTTAAAATAGCACATTATTACACAATGGTAGTATTGTCCAGCTAATCAGGGAAACATGGAACGAACTCAAGGCCTCTCGGCCAGTGCAAAAGACCCTAATCGAGTGGTGGGAAACTCGAGTTAAGCCTAAATTTCGTCAGGTCAGTAAATTCTTCAGTCCAGAGGTTAGTAGAGATCAAAGAAACAAATATAATTTTTTGTATGCAGTCTTGAATGATCTCCATCGTTTAGCACTGCAAGGTAATTTCAATCGTCCCTATGCAAATGAAATAAAAGCGCAATTACTTTCTATACATAGGAAACGAAAATCTGCAGCAATAATAAAGTGCAAGATTCTTCCTATAGACCAGGACGAGCAAGCCACACTAAGTCACATTCTTCAAGAACATAAACACTCCAGGAATCACGTCATTTATAAATTAACTTTAGATTCCGGTGAAGTTGTCACCAGCCCTCATAGTATACACGACAGGTTTTTGCAATACTATAAAAATCTTCTTGGTCAAGCCTTTAAACCAACAGAAACGCAATGCAATTTTTTGAACTACCTCCCTGCATCACTGATGGAAAATGAAAGAACTGAGCTCATGGAACCGTTTAGTAAAAAGGAGGTTCATAATGCAGTATTAAAAGCTCCGAGGAATAAAACTACAGCCGAAGATGGATTACCATGAGAATTCTATCAAAGTGTCTGGGTTTTAAGAGGAGACGAATTAACGAAATGGGTCAACGAAGTGTTGACAACAGGGACAATAGGGAAGACTAGTAGCACGGGATTTATAGTGTTAGTTCCCAAAAAGACAAATCCAAAGCTCATCACAGATTTTAGGCCAATTTCAATATTGAGTAGTGACATCAAACTTACAAGTAGGTGCATAAATCAGCGTTTAAATAAATATATGGTTAAACTTATTGGCAATTTACAGTTCGCTTGTAATACGTCTCAAAGTATACATCACTTGCTGCAAACGATAAGAGACATAATTGTTACCAAACAAAATAAGAATGCATCGGAGGCAATTCTATCCTTAGACTTTTCCCAAGCATATGACAGAGTGAGCCATGAATATATATGTACAAAGTCTTAGAAGCATATGGCTTCGGAGACACTTTTATTAATTGGATCAAAACCATTTTTGTCAAGGATGGAAGAGATCTGTACAGTGTTCAAAGCCAAATACATACTTTTGAGCACACATCAGGAGCAAAACTAAATAGTCGAAAGTCATTCCTGATGCCCCTTGGCAAGGATAATCCTTTCACAAACTATACGGAGATCCCTGTAGACAAGAAAATAAAAGTTTTAGGTATAAACTTCTATGCAAATATCAATGTAACGATCGAAGCAAATAGTAAACTCATGTGCGAGAGGGCAATCTACGTCCTCAGAGCGAACAAGATGCACTCTCTGAGTTTAAAAGCACGAGTAAGATTTATCAACGTTTCTGCTCTCTCTAAACTTTGGTATGAAGCAAAAATCCTGTCCTTCAAACCACAGCACTTAGCCAAGGTCAACAAAGCTCTTGGCTGCTTTATGTGGCACGATACAATTTTCCGTGTGGCAATGAATGAGCTCACGTTATCAGAGAAGACAGGTGGGTTGGCACTAATACACACCAACACACAGGCATGTATACAGATGATAATACGGAACATTCCATTAGAAGCTCCCGTTGATATCCAAAGTATCCCAAAAAGGTTTTTGTTTTATAAGGACATCGCTATACAAGTATGCTATCAGTTCTTAAGACATGAGACAATTACACCATCTGTGAAAAAGTTGTATAGTGAAATCAATAGTTCAAAGAACACAGTACCACGAATAGTCAGGGATTTTTATACACATAATTGGCCACAAATATGGGAAAATGTCTCCGCCAAACACCTTTCAAAAGCTGGCCAATCAATATGGTACAAAGTGGTCCATCGTGTTATAGTGACAAGAGATAGGACATACCAATATGGAATCAGTGACTCTCCTAACTGTATATGCTGCAACATGCCAGACTCTTTAGCCCACAGGATAACGAAGTGTCGAAACTCCTCCACGGCATGGAACAAATGGAGAACAATGCTCAGTCGTATATGCTGCACCTCATTAACAAAGTTCACGGATACAGATATAGTTTTCCCTGATTTCAATTTTTTTCCACCAACAAAACAACGACCAGTACAATGGTTGATAACTGAATACTTATTATATATATTTCACAATAACGAGAGCAGTTTTCAGAAACAATTCAGTATCTTCTTGCAAGAACAATACGAAATAATTCATCTCCAAACAAGGAAGAAATGGTATGCGAATTTCTTAATAGTGCTTTATACTTAATTTAGGTCAAACAAAAATGTAAAGGTTTCAACCAGATAGAAATACAAATTGTAATAGCAGTAATACACTTATGTAAACAGCAATGGAATTCCATAACTTGTATAACAGAATGAGACAATAAAAAAAAAGAGTGGTTAGCACATCGCTCTACGACGCCGGGGGTCCCAGGTTCGAATCCTGGTTCGGACGTGGATGTTTGTGATTGTCTGTCCAGAAATTGAAATATGAATGAAATGATATGAGTGAATGAAGTGTGATGGGGGAAGCTTCCGAATAGGGACTTTCGTTTTAAAGTAATAAAAAAATAGTAAAAAAAATAGTCGTTAGGGCATCTGACTACCATGCGAGAGACCTGGGTTCGATCCCTGGAGGGGTAGTACCCGGATGTTTTTCAGCTGTTGAAGCGGCTCCGGCCCCCACCCAGCTTCGTATAAAGTTGGTACCTGGAGGAAACTCTGGGAGGGGGGGGGGTAAAGGTGGCCGTGATCAAGTGTGGGGCCCTAACATTGAAGGGTTCAAAATCACCATAAAAAATGGAATCAATTTTTAAGTTTTACGATATGCTACCGTTTCACTAGTGTTTCTTTGTGTCAGTAAGTTTCATCTTTCATGTTATAGGGCCAAGATCAAAGACTCACTGTCAGCAGGAGAACCCCGCAGCAGAAGGGCTCGAGCAGCAGGCAGAGCAGAGAAGCCAGTACGTTTGTCAGGCCCACCCCTTCGCCGCGGCATTTCGGGAAGGTAAGGCAGGCTTTGTAATTTTATTCGAGTAGATTTTTCAAGGGTGACAGGCAGATTGGAACTATGAAAACAAGATTTCCGATCAAGTGGGCAGCATTCAGATCAGGGGGTGCCCAAAGGAGGGGGAAGTGATAGAAAATAGGGAGAGGGGCAAACATAATAGGCTTCCAGTTAAAAGTGTACTGGCTCAAGGGCATTGGTCTATGAGGCAAATTACAGCAATATTGCACGTGTAAAATGGAGTAGTCCATTGTAACGTGGTGGGTACTCAAGGTCATTTCTTTTCATGATTCTTATCATGTAACTGTTGATTGGAGCCGGGCCACTTTTAACTGCGACACCCTGTATAATAAATAGTAAAATATTTTAATAATATTTTTTATCTTTAGTTTCTGCTATCTTCTTTAAAAAGTTTTGGGCTCAGTCACATAGCCAGGGGCTCCCCCCGAAATCCTACAAATATTTAAATTGTGTATAGTGGTAATTAATTTTACTTCCTTAACAGGATTAAACACTAGATAGATAAATGTTTAGGAACCATTTTATACTTTCATATTCTACAACTTAATCCAAAGAATAAATCGATACACAGCCCTTAATATGTGTAGTTTTCTTTGTGAGAGGTCACACAATATAAACTTTGTCAGTAAAATGTGGCCCTAACTTTTAAGGCCTTTTTTTGAACGAAATGTGTAAAAGTTAATAACAAAATACAATAACTATGAATTTCAGTACACTAACTACAAAATGTAAGAAGAATAATGGTCAACATTTGTGTTGGATATTCACTCGTACGGTGGATCGAGTAGCAAAGTCTCTCTATTTATGTAATAATAATAATAGTAGTAGCAATAATAACAATAATCCATTATGATTAAAGTTTGTTTATTTTTAATAACGTATAATAGTTATTATTGTAAAATGACAATTATAACCTTGGTAATAATTATTATTGTCATTATTATTTCTACTAATGAAGTTTGATCAGTGGCCTTCCCCCTCTACAAATATTTCTGGTGACGCCTGTGCTGATAAGGAATGAGCCCACCCCTCCAAAATAAAATCCTGGCTACGGGCCTGTTTGGACTTCTCATGAAAGTATAGTGTCGTACTCAAGTAGTATTAGTAGAGAAACAGATCTACTCTTTCTTGCTTTGATTGTACGTAATTGAGTATTTCACATAAATATAATTTTCTCATAAGTTGTTTGTATTACTTACTCTCATGCCCGTTATAATTAGTTTTGTCAAAGGCTGATCTAAGGACAATGGCGCAGGATTCTTTTTCAAATGGGGGGGGGTGTTAAATTTCCACCTCTACACACACACACATGGGCAGGGACGGCGAGGGGGCGATGGCCTCTCCCAAATGCATAGACTAGATTTTCGCATAAATCATTTTAATCTACATTTTATTTGTATCTCATTACTAAATATGTAAATTGTATTTCACTGTTGTAAAACATTATTTATCGTTATTATTAATATTTTGCTTGCGACTATTGTAATACCGAATGTAAATAATAAAAATTGAAGGGCTCTGGTGTAAAACATGGTAAGTGACATTTTGGTCATTTCTGAGTTCATTGAGGAAAAAGTTATTAGAACGTTTACCGTGGATAAATTGCTTTAAGTTGTATTTACCAATTTCAGAAAGCTTCACTAAATCCAATGCAAATTGCATGACAAGGCAATTTCAATCGAAATTTTAAGAATGGGACATTTTACTTTGTAACTAAAAAATGATCAAAATCTCACTTAGCATGATTTACACTCGAGCCCTTCAATTATTATTATTATTATTATTATCATCATTTCTTCCAATTCTGTATTGTCGCCATCCCTGCTTTGCACATCTTGCAAGAACGCTGTTATCATCACTAACCTCCTCACGTGTAACTGAAATTATCAATGTAGGAATGGCTGCTTTCTCCAGTCTCTTCTTTGGTGTAATTCCTACTAATTCGGAATTTAAATCACATTCATAACGCTGTGGTAAAGAAGAAAAATAACAACCTCAAATATGTCTTTTCAATAACATCTGCTCTTTCGAAACTTCTCACAGGAGAAAATGTATGATAAACAACATAAGAATCGTTCGTTTCCTTGAGATAATCATGCGCTTGCAGCACAGTGAGACATTATTTATTATTATCACTAGAGATCTGATTTTAAGCTGCAGCACCTTTCCAAAAATTTAGCTGTTTTCATACCAATTGTTTCAGATATGTATTTTTGGACATGAAATCAAGTAAAATTAACCCACTTTGTTGCACCTTTTTGTGGGATTAGCACCATTTTGCTGCTTCAGCACCTTTCTCCATCACTTTCTTTCATGTTTTGTTAAAATATTGGACAGAAACATAAATGATTTTCACTCTTCTTGAGCAGCTACATAAAATCCTATAGTCTTATTTTGTGGAGCAGAACGAGAGCTATAAAATGGTGTAATATAATCATTGCAGCCCCAAATAGTTCTCTCGAGAGAAAACACGAACTTCAACAAAACCTCTTTGGCAGAACCGCTCTCTCTGCGGTCCGCGTGCAATATATACAGAGGGCACAGAAAAAGAGAGCATTGAATAAATGTATTTTACCAGTGCCCTTTTTTGCATCTTTTTAAAAACATTTTCAGAACCTTTTTCTCCCTTTCCCGACCTTAAAATCCTTTCCCTAATTATCACTCAGACACTATAATCAAGAACGTATTTGGAGGGTGGGAGCCCCCATCCCCGTGCTTGACTATAATATGAATCACATGAAAAAACAACTGAAAATACACGAATACAAAAGTAAGGAGAGATCAACGAAACACGCTACTATCCATTTTTACAATTCCAGCCCACCCCGAGAAAAAGAAATCCTGCGCACGCATTGATTTTCAAGGAACGTTAAGTGTAACTTAATATAGCATTCTTTTATGGTTATTATAAAGTACTGAAAATGCAATGCAATGAACACCTTTAACGTTTGTCCTTGATTTCTATTTTTAAAGCTTTCTGTTGACAAAAACAAGTTGGTTATCCCACCCACGACTCTTCCACGACATCTTTTCTTGATGGATGTTGGAAGTAAATTTCCATTGCCGAAGCAGCATGCTGCTGAGGTTGAAGAAGACAAGCAAGAGGTAAGGATAGTGATAGTGAAAGTTTTGACATGCAGGCACGTAGCGAGGGAGAGGACTGAGGGGGCTGAAGCGCCCTCCACCCCGAAATTCTACAAATATCCAATTTAAGGGCATTCGGAACAGCTTCCGCCAGGCTTTTCCTTCCGTGTCCGTGTTGCCAACTTAGCTCTTTTGGAACCAGATCTGGCCCTCTGGTGCACTCGTTTGGCTGCGAACCCCCATGCCATCACTGGCTCCAGCTCACATAGACCAACTCTTGCCATGAAGATATCAAAATTTGCAAGTGACGTGATATTGCCTTATTGGCAGCGTCGCCTCAGCTACTCGTACCTGCCCAGCTACTTTTTATAGCGCCCTGGAGATGGCATAATATTGTTCCCGATGGCGCAGTGGTAGCATCCTTGCCTTGTAATCAAGGGGTCCCGGGTTCGAGGCCGGTGGAGGCACATAGTGGTTCGGATCCCACTTTAAACTGTAGGCCCAGTCCCGATTAGCCTTACTGTGCATAAAGTAGACTTAAAACAACAAATTAATCAAATCAATCAGGCATAATATTGTTATCGGGGAATCCTATATTTTCGATTTCATTGAGATGCGTGATGCCGCCGGAAAACTAAGAATAAATTGTCATTAAAGTTAACGGTAATAGCAGCGCCCCCACCCCTGTGACACCTAACATTAAAATTATCCTAAGAGGCATTTTGCCCAGCCTTCGTAAATCTAGCTCCTCAGTTTTAACTCAATGTAATTTTAAATTTAACTGTTTTATGCTCATCAGGTTTGGCAACACTGCCAGAATGGCCATAGGAGGCAAGTAGAAATGCATTGCGCTTATGGGAGTATTATTTGATTTGTTCTCTTGGGAATATCAAACTTCCGATGGCATAGAAAAAGATATCAACGGAAAGAGGACAGTTTGATAAAGCTTTTCACCAGCGGAAAAGTCGAAACTTCCATTTGATTAGCTGCAAGTTGAAGGTGTTGAGTTTCTTCTCTCCATAAGGATTCCATGGGAATCTGGAAATTTTATTTATCATATCTCTTAAGTACCGTGTCTAGTTTAATAATCGTCATAAAAAAAACGCTTCCACTTGCAACATGGGGAGATGTTCATACTCTTGCATATGTTCAGTTTTTTTTTAGTAGCATTGTCTATTCCGACAATATTGAAGTATAAATGCACACATATGCATAACTGTAACTTCTCACCTTAAATATCGTATAGTGGTAATTAATTTTACTTTCTTAGCAGGATTAAACATTAGATCGAAAAAAATTAAGTGTATAATAGAGGAACAAGGCTATATTTTTATATTGTACAATATTATCCAAAGAATAAATGCCGGCCTCTGTGGTGGATTGATTCACATTGCCAGGGATCCTGGGTTCGAATCCTGGCATGGGTGATTGTGAGTGACCATTCATCAATTTCATCATATCGTGACTCAACCCCCATCTTTGCAATTAGCCAAAAGTGCACAAAAGTGAAGTAAAATAAAACAAAAAATCGAACCAAAGAATAAATGGATCCACAGCTTGTAACGACGTCTACCTTATTTTATGTGCCTGATGACGTTCTGGCTGTACATTACATGGGTAATGCAAACCAACAAGAAACAATTAAACAAATAAACAAAAGGCAATCATTAATAACATATTTATCTTTTGTGCCAGGGTAAGTGCCATCAGTTGGAGCCCAAGAGATTGCAAAGGGTAGAACAAATTACACACCACAGGGTTAGTTCTATATATGATGTAATTGCTATATAAGAGCACATGCATAAAACACTTACATTAATGCCCCTTTCATTCTTACATTCGCTCTCGCACTCACACCTCGGCATTCCAAAAGACATGGTTAATTAATACAAATGTAGTTCGGCGTGATGTTTAAAGATAGTAACATTGATTAAAACTTTTTTAATTTTACATTTGCTTTTCCCTTTCTGGGAAACCTATGTTCCGGTAGGAGCTTAAACCTGACGGAAAAACACTACTCCTTCATGCTGTTATAATTGAATGTTAAGTACTTTGGCTAAATGAATAACTGAAAGTTGTACGGTTTTACATGATAAAATTATCTACATGATAAAATTATCGTTGGTATGATTTAATCACCGTAATCAGCAATGTCACTTGGTAATTTTTACGTAATTAAGCGAGTTCATTAGGTGTTACGACGGGGCGAACGAAGCTTATCCATTTTCAATTTCCACTCACGGCTTACCTTTGTCGGCTCTGATTGAAGTAATCATGCTGGAGATGTAGATACTTGTCGACGTGATGAATTAGATGGCTTCCGGGCGATAAGGTTGGATCTCAGCATCTTCAAGGGTGACAGGTAGGTCAGACGCCCCCCAGCAGGGCTTTCGCTGTCTCTACTCCATCGTGTTGATAAACAATCCCCTGCGAAATATACACAACACGGATCGGTCCGACACACGAGGCGGGTACTTATACGCGAGTGGTTCCCGAGAGGTTGTCAACGATAAACTGTCAAAGAAAAACTGTGTCTTCCGCTTCTCCGCTTGTCTATTTATCTGTTATTCAAAATGTTCGTTAAGATACCCTCTCTGTCTAAGCCTTGTTAACTCGTCCTCAAATCGTGGCATCTTATCCTGCTATCTTCGCCCGTGTAGTTTGAGTTCCTTGACCCTTCTCCAGCGGCTCCTCGAAGGGAAGCTACCCTTCAGCCGGACCCATTGTAACCTCCTATGAAATTGTGCTTTTGTGATTTTGCCGATCCGAATCTGATAATGGGCTGTCTTAAATTTCAATCGAATCCGATCATTGGTTCCAAAGTTGTATTTTTATGTTTTTTTGTTTTTTTTTTACCCGAGGATCGGCCTCTTCGCTCGGGAAAACGGCTTGTCCTCGGTATTCCACAGTGCAAATCTCGGGGAACAGCCAGCATCCAATTCCTTTTATTGCTTATTACGGTGATTAATCTATTTACCTGGCAGTTAGCAAGATTTGATCGTTATAAGTTGTCAAAATGTGTAGTTTTCTTTGTGAGAGGTCTCACAATATAAACTTTATGAGTAAAATTTGGCCCTAACTTTTAAAGCCTTTTTTTGAACGGAATGTGTAAAACAAAATACAATAACTATGAAATTCAGTACACTAACTGTACAAAATGTAATAAAAATAATGGACAACAGTTGTGTTGGATATTCACTCCTACGGTGGATGGAGTAGCAAAGTCTCTCCATTTATGTAATAATAATAATAATAAATTGGATTGAAATTGGTTTATTTTTTAATAATTTATAATAGTTATTGAAAATAGCAATTATAACCATCTTAATCATTATTATTCCTACTAATCAAGTTTTATCAGTAGCCTGCCCCCTCTACAAATATTTCTGGCGATGCCTTTGCTGATAAGGGATGAGCCCCTCCCCCGAAATAAAATCCTGGCTAGGGACCTGCTGACATGCGTTGAAGGAATTCTGTATTTTATATTTTGATTGCTTGTTCTCCGACTTCATCCTTATCACTGGTTGCAATCCTGAATAGGAAACCAACGCATTGACCTTCATTTTTATACCTCAAATTCTGTTTTGAGATTATGAATTAGTAGCATGGAGGGCTGATGGGGCTGTAGCACCCCCCTCCCAAGATGAGCGAAAAAAATATATAATTTTGAGCAACATTTGGGGGAATATAGAACATAGGGATATGAATGTTTTGGTTGGTTGCAGGCCCGTAGACATAAATTTATTTTGGGGTGGGGGTATTCCTTATCAGCAGTTGCCATCTAAAGGCGAAAAATTGGGCTGATTTGAACTGAAGATAAATTTCTCAATATAACACAACTTATTATACAAGATGTTTAATCCTGCTAATGAACTAAAAATTAATTACCACTATGCACTATTTAAATTAGATTGACTGATTGATTTGATTTATTTTACTTCGCTCTTTGTGCCACTTTTGGATAATTTGCGAAGATGGGGATGAGTGATGATATGTTGAAATTGATTAATGGAAACTCACAAACATCCATGCCCAGGCCAGGATTCGAACCTGGGACCCCTGGCATCGCAGCGCGATGTATTTAAATTAGATATTTGGAAGATTTCTGGTGGGGCTTCAGCCCCCTGAGCACTCCCTCTGGCTAAGTGCCTGGTTGGTTGATTGATTGCTTTTATATTACGGGAATATGCCCCTTAACTAAAACAAAATTGAGGATACGCCCCTGACAAGAAAATACAATATCTTAGCGAGGGACGGCTCTAGTCATTTAGCCGCCTTGGATGCTCTCTTTCGAACGCCCCTCCCCGTCATTACGCAGCAATAGAAAATTTGAAAATCAAACTATAAAATAAATAATGAGACTTGTTACGCTATTTCAATACTACAGCTTTTAATAGCAAATTTTCAAAAGCAACTTCTACCATCGCCGTAGAGTAAGGCAACACACATAACGCCTTGCAGGGAAGCGAGTGTTTCAGGATCTATGTTCCATTTATATTGCCGGTGACTGTACATAGCTGGGTCATTCATTTCAAGTGTGGTCGAAGGAGCTATAGATCGACCACAGGGAAAAAAACCTTGGGACGAAAAGTCCCCGTGCAGCTTTCCCTTCTTCCGTTCAGCTCAGGCCATAAGGTAGCATGGTCCACTCTCCCCCTCCCCTACTCGTGGGGGTAGGGTGCACAGGAGTCGTGGGTCTGCGCAGGTTGTTTTGCTCGTGCTTCCACTATATCAGGACCCATATCACAGTGGATGCCCATGAAGCAATGACTCCTTATCCTTTGTATTCAACACAAAAGGATATCTCGCTCGACACTAATTTTATATTATTATTATTATATTTTATGGAAACTCTCTCTCTCTTAAACGTATCTTAAATGTAACAAGTATTTGGAAAGAAATGAAGGCTTAACTTCATATGTTTACCGTTGTAGGTCTGTGATATACGAGTATGATTGGGTTTTTAAAAGAATTGCTTGTAATATTCCCGGATCTCCCGCGTGGCTCATCTGTCTGAATTCTTTCCTGCGTTGTCCCCGCATAAATCGGCTCTGGGGTTCACCCAGTCTCAAATTAATGGATACTGGGGGACAACTCTGCGAGGTAAAGGCGGCCGGAGAGTGGTGCTGATCACATCACCTCCAAAATGGCCGATATCGAGAATGTGTGTGACCCTACTCCCACATTTCCTAAACGTGCCTTCATGAAATGGTGCTACATGCACTGGGAACTTTACCTTTGCATGCGATATACTTTTTCGTATAATGCTATCTTGCATAAAATTGTAACGAGAGTGTTTCAGACATGATTGACCGAAGATAGTATTTTTATTAATCTTAATTTAAAAAAAAAAATCCTTTGTTACTTGCCACGGTTACCGACAAAGTTAATAAATTCAAAGTTCTACCCTCACATTAGGTGCAAAAATCATGACCCTTTATTAGTTTAAAGTCTCCTTTGGTGTAATTGTTTTATTATAGCCCAGGCCCGTAGCCAGAATTGATCTCCACGGGGGGCTCATGTGTTATCAGGGGGCTTTGTAAATCAAGTCCATTTTTCAAAAGTTTGTATTAAATGTAGGTAAATTATGTGGGTGGGGGGTCATTAAAAGTTTAGAAATAGGGACACAAATACTACATTTTTCTATATATTTTAAAATATCACTTGAAGTGTTAACTGGCTGCCACTGAAATCATTCCGTACACACTCCATACTACGTTTATACAGATATTTATATTACCCAAGAAAAGATGGACAATATTCAATCATAGTGCCTTCCGTACATTCCACTCCCTGGCCGAAACAATAAAACTCCCCTTCGTTCCCAAAACTTGGGAGCTGTTAACCTTTGACGCATATGCAGAGGAATTTGCATAATGACATCAAAGTCACAGATTTCTGTATAAATGGGAGGTCGCAACAGGGGCAACGAAGGTACAGATAAAGAAGCTCCCTTGTGAAGATACTTTCTAAAGTCCAGAGAAGATAATCTCCTAAATACTTGCCGCTACTTAAGACTTCTTCTTATAAATAAGATGAACGAATGTAATAGCTGCTGTTCATGCTCCCCGAATTTATCCTTCACAAAGTTGTGAGCAAAATAATTTCTGCTGTCTATATTTTCACTTTTCACAAAATAGTTTTACCTAATGTCAAGGGGGCTGACCTCATTGCCAGGGGGGATGGGGCTGACGGTAGTTCGAGAGGGGGCTCAGCCCCCCTTGCCCCTACCTGGCTACGGGCCTGTTATAGCCAAAAACACTTTTAGTTCATCTTTTAATTCAGTAGCCTTCATGTGTTAACATTACGGCTAGTTTTGTACACTTTTCAGACAAAAGATCAGATAACATATCATTATGCTTACTAATATCATAAATTAAATTGAAAATGATTTATGTTTTGAAGACATTTGCTCATTACATAACGTGGAGTAAAAAGTCATACCAGATAACTAGTGAGCAAAGGAATGTAAAGCCACACAACAGGTATGCAATACACTGAGTCTCATGCGCGACCATTTGGACAGTTTTATTGTCGCCGATTATTTGAATTTGATTTGTTGTTTTAAGTCCACTTTATGCACAGTAAGGCTAATCGCCGATTATTTGAAGGAGCTCATCATAGACATCTCCCACTTGATATATCAATGGAGTTTAGGCATCGAATCTACTTTCCCACCTTGTGGCACTCAGTAGTTTTAAGGTGAGACTACTGATACGTTCTTTCAAGACGGTGGGTTGGCATGTATTAACTTCCAAGTTATATAATATAATATTGTAACTTCCATGTTATATAATATTACAACTTGAAGTTTTTATTTTTTTTCTTCTCTTCAAATTTTGCCGCCCTGGAATTTTGCCACTCTGGGCGGTGGCACGGTTGCCCCCCCCCCCTTTCCGCCGGCCCTGATTTTAGCTTACTCAGTTTTTAAAATTAATTAATTCATTACTTAGCACGAACTGAAACTATCCTATCTCTGAGGACTAAGATCTCGTTACTTCTGACAACATAAGCGATGGCTTGTAACTGTATGTTTGATGTTCATTTATTTAAGTCATTTGAATTAATGTTTTATAGGATAGGTGGTACAATTCCATTTATTGTGTAGCATCCCTTCTTTGAATCATTTCGATCAAAACATAATTTTCTTGCATTTACAGCATCCTTCAATTGATGCCGAAGAAGGTCGAACTGATCCAGGCTACGTGACATGTCCATTGCAGCGAGACTCAGCGGCTCAACAGGAAGAGTAAGAACTTTGTGTTTGTGTATTTTTGATGCCTGGTTAAAGGAGAGCACTAAGGGTAACATGCTAATGGTTGCAGTCGTAGGGTTCCACGCGGGAATCGAACCAAGGGATGTAGTTCACCCCCACCAATTGTCGCACTCGATGGTAGAGACGGCCCTTTTCTAACTTAGCATTGAGTAATAAATGTAAAACAACTGTTTTAGTCTTAAACACTTCTGACTGAGCAATGAGAATGGCAGATTAGGGGGAAGGAGTAACTTACGAATAACTCTGTAGCTTGCTCCTCCAGACGATTACCAACAAAATACTCTTTGCTACTCTCCTCACCTGGTTTTGTTCCTCTCGCCGACTTCCCCAAAGGTAAACGTTCTTGCCGCTTCCTGTGTAAAACTCTTTATTCAACACAATTCTAGGAGCAAGTTCTGACAAGTTCTTTATTCGTTATCGGACGGGGAATGTTATGCAGTAACTGAAAGAAACAATAGAATTAGGTAGGTGAACCAAAGGTAGTCCATGTTCCCACTTTACGAAAATCATGTAAGCATTTAACACAGCTAACAAATGGCACTGCATTAACATACCCAATCCCCCTTAGGTGCACCATCAAAGGAACTGTCTCAGGCTGCCAGCAGCCATTTTATGTAAATTATTGTGTTTTGGAACGAGCAGATAACTTCTTCATCAGAAGTAGTTGTTAAATTACTACTTTTTGGTTTAAGAGACCATTACTTACTTTTCAGTCATGTAAAATTTTTATTAATCAGTTAATAAAGGATTTATGAGTTGCGCTTCAATAACAATTGGTATAAAATTCATCGTTGATATTTTCAGGTAAATTAGAAATGCGTGTTCGTGCCTAGGTGCAAGGGTGCCCATCCCCCCAAGTCCCATGACGGACTCCCCCCCCAAAGGTAAAACATTCCCTCCCGTTTATGCCGAATTAATTACTCAAATTATTTTTGTCAGACAAAATTGCGGAAAAATATAATACCAGAGGTGCAACCACGAATTTTTGTCTGGTGGGGGGGGGGGTAAGTACCAGGATAAACGTACCAATAATAATAATAATAATAATAATAATAATAATAATAGACATTAATATTGGCTTTATCATTATTATTATTATTACTACTACTACTATCAGTAGTAGTAGTAGTAATATCCAAGACGTTATTATCCTCATAAATTACGCAAAAGGGGGGGGGGGTAGATTTGAAATATTTTTTCACCACCTTCAATTTCACATTACGTAATAATGGAAATCAAGCATACAAACTGTATTTTTGAATGGCAGAAAATGAATGATAAATGCATTCCGAAGATGCATGTGCAACTTTCATGTAGAACATATATTTTACACATATGCAACATAGAGCGACATAAAATCGAAAGTGCATATACAAGAAGCTAACACTAAATTGTGTACATATTCAAAGCTTATTCAACACAAATATAGAAGATATATTATTTAAATACATTACATGACAAGAAAGCAAGGAAAATGCGAGCGAAGCGAGCAAGAAAAATTTTAGAACCAATTTTTGTAATTGAAAATAATATTGATTTAATAGGGCGCATATAATTTCACTGGACGACATGGCATTCTCTTTTACCACTTTTTTTTTAGATCATTCGGCGCCCATGGCCGATCCCCACCGCCCCTATCTACAGCTCTAAACTTGACGAAAAAGAGAAAGCAAGCAAGAAAATTTTAGAAAATGAATTTTTATTTGCATAAAATTTGAAATCGAAGGGGTAATTGCTCCTCTGTGCTCCCCTGCAGGTTCCCTTGGCCGTCAATGTTTGTCCCCCACTTGCAACCATAGAATTTACTTCCGCTGAAGGGGGGGGGGGCAATGACCCCCTCTGGTTGCTTCACTGTATAATACAGACATATTTAAGCAATATATGTTTACTTTAGAATCTTTAGGCTCACTGCCATTGTTAGTCAATCTTATTCTTAACAGTTGGCCTTATCCACTAAGCTTCTATTAATGCGAATACCAAGCTCCCCTCCATCCAAACCGATTCTAAAGACATAAGAGGTGGTGTTTCATTTCATCCCTATAGCCACGATCACCCACAGGTAGGTAGAAAAACTGAACATAATAACCAAAATTAAAAATCAATAACAAGTCAATCAAACGATACGATCCCCATTTTTATGTAAAGATATATAGAATTGGTATAAAATTTTGTCCCCCCCAAAAATTCCCAAGACGCAGGTGCATCATGAAACCCCCCCTGTGGCACCCCTGCCTAGGTGCATCCTTGAAATTAACGAATGTTCAAATATTATACATAATCTGAAAGCTCATTTAATTATTTTTTTGATCATGTAGTTATATTGTAAAAATGTTGTTTTCTTGTGTCAAATCAACGATACATATTTTTGTTTAAAAACATGGTTCAGAAGCGAATTCCTAAGGTGGCCCATGGCTGATTTGGTTTATTTAACTACGCTTTTGGCTAATAGCGAAGATGAGTATGAGTGATGATGTGATGAAGGGACACTCATTCCAAGGACCTCCTGGCGTCGTAGCGCGATGTGCTAACCACTCCTCCACGGAGCTTGGCTATTCGTCGTTACTGTATATAGCCTAATGCATGTCAACAATTAAAAGTTTGAGATGTGAATAAACATGTATAAATATGTTTTCTTGAGCACAAACAATTTTACAAAATATCCATTTCTTAGTTATATAGTTAGTTAGAGGTTCGTAAATTGCCCTCGAAGCTTAACTACGGCCACCTGTGGTTCACCTACCTTACACAACAATCAGGCACGTATCTAGAAATGTTTCGGGGGGTAGGCGACCCAAGTGTCTCAGGAATAATAATAATAGTAATAATAATAATTATGTTTATATTAAAATAATTATAAATCAAATTAATACTAATTACAATACATAAATAAATATTATCATTACACCATTAGGTAAAAAGACTGCATAAGAATAGAGATATGAGTGCATATTCTGACAAATTGTGTAAAATATACATATTACATGCAAAATAAAACAATATATGAATTTATGGCAAAAATATGCAACATAAGTATGCCTCCCTTTCCTTACAGTTTTGTAAAAACATTAAAAAAATTAATCTATTTTTTAAAATAACCCCTTTCAATAAAATCATGCAGTCTAGTGATTATACACTGCTATTTCACAGCTACAGACACACTGCTCCTCGCTATGTTTCCCTTGTGTGCCATATCCGTCATGCATACGAGTGTTTCTCTGCATAAAGTGGACATAAAAACAAAGAAATGAACAAATTTTAATTATCAAATCAAATGTTCCCACGTCACTACCTTTCCATTTGCTTACACTCTCTGCTGTAATTCTATTTAATTAAATTAATAAATTTAATTAATTTAATTAATAAATGATTATATTCTATTTAATAATAACTACCTTTTCCTATAGGATTGAAACCCCGAGGAGACGCCGAAATTTGGGAAGTAGAATTTTGCGTCTCTTTAAGCAGTGCAGCAGTGGAACATAATGATGTAAAAAGAAGAAAAAAAGCAAAAAAAAAAAAAAAAAAAAGTCAAGAAAAGAAGAAAAGGAAGAAAAAGAAAAAGCAAAAGCAAAAGAAAAAGAAGAAAAACAGGTAAGAATTTCATAGTTATTATTTTTATAGTTAATTCTCTTAGACTCAAACCACCTCCCGTGGCAGAGTGGTTAGCACATAGCGCTACGACCCCAGGGGTCCCAGGGGTCCCAGGTTCAAATCCCAGCCTGGGCATGGATGTTTGTGAGTGTCCATTTATCAATTTCATCATATCATCACTCATCCTCGTCTTCGCAAATTAGCCAAAAGTAAGAAGCGAAGTAAAATAAAACAAATCAATCAATCTTAGACTCAAGTGTGAAAAGTCATTGGATAGCAGCATGCAAATATTCATGTGGCACTAGCATCACTTAACAGGTGTAACATATACCGCGTTTCCCACGCCAGCTATCGCTTCAGTTTCGTTGCCAATCAGAAACGAGGAGAAAGTCGTCTTCTAGGAAGCGAAGAGCGAATGGCGGTTCTGTCCGAAAGATAGAGGCTTGAAGTATGGTCTTGACGGAAGTGACATCATCTATACCGCGTTTGTTCGAACCTGTCCCATTTCCCGGGCTAGCGATGGCGCAACAGTTTCAGTGCCAATGAGAAACGAGGAAAAAGTCGTCTCCTGGGCAGCGAGGAGCGAATGGAAGCCAGAAGAAAGGCACTTTAGTAAACGTTGTTGCCACGTTGCGGTCTAACTCACGTGTTTTGTTTGTGTCTTGTTGAAGAAGCTTGTTTTGTAAGCATAGTGCTGATTAGTGTGAGTTATAAAGTATCCAGGATGGAATTTATTCCGGTGATATTTGCTTGTGTCATTTTTGTGTTTGATGTCATCTTAGCTGGAACATTCAGGAAGGGGAACTGTGCATATTTGCGTATTTTATTCACAGCCTGGCTTGGGTTTCCCCCAGCACGGAGTTCACAAGGTCTGCAGCGGCAATGCCACGTGATTCCTGCTAGAGAAGCCAGCGAACAGCGTGGGAAGCGGGACAGGTTGTAACAAACGTGGTATAGTACAGTTCGAAAGTGCCAAGTACAGAAGTACACAAGTCCACCGCTCGCATCACAGATCGTTGCTGACTAGGTCACGTGATTCCGCACTCGTTTTTCATTTGTTTAAAATCACGGAGGTAAAAAGCCAGCAAGTTGTTGGTTGTAGTTCTTCTAATGTGTGGAAATGTACGTGTTAAAAATTAGAAAATGCTGTGTGTTTAAAACTTGAGGAAAACAACGAGTATTCAGTTTTATCTACTGATCGTGTTTGGCGCTGCAGTCGAAGTGCAATTCGAAAGACTTTCACTTCCAGTCCACGACTTGAAGACCGCACTGCAAGACCATACTGGGAGGATGCTCGCTTCAGGTACGGTCTTGCACCTTTCGGACACGGCCGGAGTCTAATCGAGACACTTTTATGCAAACGCTGTTGCCACGCCGGCCGTAGGGCTAAAGGAAGTCCCACGCGATATTAAAGTGAAATCGCGGTATTTCCTCGCGCGGGACCCACTTTTCTGGCAGTAACCCTCTGTTGCAGCGTTTACTTACGAAGGAACTTGCGGCAAAACAGCCAATTAGACCTACCTCTGCCCTCTTTGGGCAATGCGCGGCAACCTTCCGCGAAGCAAACAGCAGGTAAAGAGAATTTTGTGAGAATAACAGTTCTGCGCTGCGATTGCACACCGGTTCCTAGCTTGACACTACTGTAGCTAGGCATCCGATGACTTTTGGCACTTGAGTGTACTACGTACCATAGTCAATAAGATGTTAGACTGGTGCCTCGAGTGAAGGCAGACACACAACATGACACAGATAAGGGTATATATATCTGTGCAACATGGCGTACACTTACACAGGTCCTCATCGTCACTCAAAATGGAAGTTTGTGCACGTGAGACAACAGAGATCCTGTGTGACTTTGCTTTCAAGCGGGCAAGGAGAAAGAAATCTCATGACACGCACTAACGTTTAAACGATCGAGCAGAGGCGTTGCCTGTAGGGGGTTCACGGAGCACACAAATCCCCAACTGGAAACGGAAAAACTTCAATTTATTTTCTTCTCTGCTTTATGAAACACTACATTTCAAGATACTTATTTTACAAAGCAGCTTTTTTAGTTCATAAAGTTTTCACAATGCTTCAAATTTACCAGTATCCTCCAACTGCTGACGAGAAAAGCTCACCAGATCAGGCAGCGAGAGATCGAGGCACATCTGGCGCTATGAACTCCCTCTGCTGTATTCTTCCTGTGTTCTTCTTGTTCCACCGAAGAAACCGAGAGAAACCAGGGGGGGGGGGGGACTGGAAATCGGAACATGTGGTCCAAAGAGCGTATATAACAAGAGGCCTCAATTATCGAAAACCCCATATATCAAAGTGCATCACATGCGCAGTCCTGCCCCTTTCGGTAAAGTGCCATACTACTTCCAGTAGTACGCGGGAGGCTGCTTTTGATTGGCTCGAAACTTTTAAATGTGACTGGCTTACACCTTTTCTTTCTCAAAATTGCGCCTACAGAGAGAGAGAGAAAGATATTTTTTTCCCAAGTTTACAGGATTATTCTCCACGTTTAACAAGTCAAATTCAAGCAGCAAGAGGAATACACAGAAACCAACATGGCATCCAGAAAGAGAAATCAATAGTCACACCTACAGCACAGTTTAAAAAACTACATAGCTGAAACCTTAGAGAAACATAAAACTGCAAAGACAATATATCTAGATTCTTCCAAGGCATAGAATAGAGTAAAAACATGGCTTGCTTATGGAGAAACTCAACAACATAGGAATAAAATAGACAAGCAATACTTTTTTCAGTAGAAAATTCCAATTACTCAAGTAAGCTACATCATACGTAGTACATAAGAAAAGCAAATTAACATCATCAGCAGTAAACCATCATGCAACTTCTACCTGCTGAAACAACTAAGTCGGTATAATTTATCAGAAAAATGCCTACATTTCAGCCTAATTTACCTCTACATTAATAATACTACCAGAATACTAAGGCTTCAAAAGTGAACACTAAGAATAATGTTCAGACTAAAGTATAGGGCATCTTGCAAAGGATTATTACTCCCTACATCTACAAGTCAATAACAATTATTCTAAATTCTACGAACTTGGGCAAAATATAGTCAAATACACAACACAAGAAGGAAAGATAATTACAAGTAAAACAGCAGACACTCAATATCTCAAAACAATCCGGTAAAAATATTCTACAATAAACTGCCTCATAACATAAAACTGCTAAGTCCCCAAAACACATACAAATACAATCAATACAAATCTACTTGAAAAGAGAAAACTCTCTACAGTCTCATAGAGTCGATAAAAAATAACAGCAAAACTTAGAAGCATGCACAGTGAATAGTGCTCAATTTGCATACAGTTCACATGCAAACTCTCATGAAAAGGTTCAAAACAGTCTCCCAGCTCAGTTCTCATCTATACTTGGACAACAAAATCCTGCAACAAATTATCAGAAATCCTACCTTTCTTACCCTTGCTTGAATAGCTAAAGTGCAATCTTCATACTAAAATATTGAAAAAAGGCATATCTATTTACATAAAAGTGTGTACACATATGTTTGTCTGCATGTACTCTTAGATAAATTGATAAAAAAAGCAATATAGTTATAAATCAAAGACTATAACTAATAATATTAATTTCAAAATAAGCTGATAGAAAAATATATAATAACTACAGTATAATCTTTTAATTTTTGTTAATTACAAAAAATAAAAGTTAAATACAGTAAATAAACTTGGTCCCTTACATTGAAAAAGGAACATAAATTGAGAGTATTTGAAAATAAAATCCTTAGGAAAATATTTGGGCCTAAAACAGATGAGGAGACAGATGAGTGGAGAAGGTTACATAATTTAGAAGTAGATAATTTGTATTCATGTCCAGATATTATTAGAATGATTAAATCAAAAAGACTTAGGTGTGTAGATCATGTGGTACTAATGGGAGAGGAAAGAAGAGTATACAGGATTCTTGTTGGGAAACCTGATGGTAAAAGACCAATAGGAAGACCAAAACAAAGATGGAGGGATAATGTAGAGATGCACCTAAAGGAAATTGGTAGGGAAGAAAAGGAGTATATAGATCTTGCTCAGGACAGGGACAGATGAAAGGCATATGTTGCTGCAGCCATAAACCTTCGGGTTTAAGAAGGCTAGAGAGTTAGTTAGTTATGCATTAAATAAGCATAATATTTGAATTGTAAGTTGAGAATACTATGTCAACTTTGCATTATAAGCAGAAAATTAAACCAGTTTGCCTTAGAAATACATTTTAAGAATAGCCCAAAATAGCATCCGTAATAGAAAATTAAGAAAACTTTCTGATGCATAAAAGTACTGACTAGTGCTGAATGAATCAATTACTGTAAAATATTATTCTCTGATTCAAGTAATTTAACTGTAAACATCATCTTTTGTGTGTAAAATATAATTGTTAGTTGCACTGATAAGTACAAATATTAACTTTATACGCCTTCATACACTCTAAATAACATAACTTTGATATATAAATTAGTAACAATTTGTTAAAAATTAAGTTAAACTGTAGAATTGTTTTCTTAAATAAATATAAGGTAGTAAAAATACTAAACAAATAATTCCTTCTTTTGTTATTTAAAGGATGCCAAACAGTGTAAACCAGTTGTTAGTGGCTAAATAACATAAAATTTGAAGGCAGTAACAATATTTTTAAAAAATACTGTTTTTACCTAACTTTGTGAATTAAATACTAGTACATTTTGTCAAATTATAAATAAAATATACCTATTTCTTTGGTATTTGTACTAAAGTGAAAAAAATGTTACTAAAACTTGGCTAGTACAGTAAATCTGAGAGTTTTAGCTTTATTTGTCCGTAGCTGGATATAATTGTAACTTGTTAATCTCGCCAAACACAATCTTTACCTCAATTTTGGAAGCTAGCTGAACTTTAGCGTTTCGAATTACATATAGTGAAGGCCTCTATAGTGGAAAAATACACCCAGTCTGTAAACATTTGGAAATGTTGTCTCCTTCTCTGTCGAACCAGACCAATAGTGTTCTCAATTGTTTCAATATATTTCTTAACATAACAAACTTTTCAAAAAAAGAATACCTTGTGCCCAGATAGCTTAGTTGGTATAGCGTTAGGCTTTTAACCTATCTGTCCAGGGTTCGAGTCCCTGTCTGGGCGATTACAATTTTTAAATTTTGTCATCGGATCTGGTGCAGAATGGATATAAAATATATTTACAGTCTAACAGATTATTATTTATCTTAAAATTTTGCAAATAAGCTTTTAAGTTTCTCAAATATCAGCATCTTTAGCTAACAGTACAGCATAACAAGTATTATTATAATAGAAATGTTCTGGTGGTAGAACCTACACCTACTGTAATATCTCTGTGGTATTAACTTACATGCAGCCCATAATTTTTGGGACTGTTTCTCCTCCGTTACATTTCCTCGCCATTTACCCTTAGCGTCGCGATTAGCCTCAGAAGCAAATAAGCGAAATCTTATATTTGTTCTTTTTATATCTCTGAAATCACCTATACTATAGAACTACATTTAATAAATTTTGCAGTCTTCCTGTTTGATCTATTACATAATCCAGTCAATAAAAATATACTTACATAGAAAAATCTGGTTTTCAGATACTTTAATCGGGTAATCTGCTTTTGCGTACTTCCTCAGAAATATACACAATCATAGTTCTTTATAAATTTAGCACCTGATATAGAATAAGTCGAAGTCTAGTTAGAGTTGGCCTGTAAGTGCTTCTGGCACATGTAGTTACTTGAAAAAGCAAATATTGGATGTGTAAAGGATAGCATTCTTGTGAAACAGTAAAAAATCAACCTCATTTTCCCGTAGAATTAGCTGTAAGTGCTTCTTGCAGGTTAACAAGGCTCTGGCGTGTGGTCCTACGACACCTACAATCCTCTGTAAGGTAAGGGTTGTCCTATAAATTGTCAATATACATGCAAAATGCCTAGTTACAGCCTAAGCTTTTAGCTTCAATCAGAGGATTTCAGTGTTCAGATAGTGATTGTAGCCTCGTATAATAAACCAAATGGAAATAACCCATGTGTTGATGCACCCAAAACACCAGTAATACTTTAAAAATACCTTGAAAAAGGCTATAAGGCTAAATTATTCTTCTAGCATAGAAAAAAGTTTAGCAAATGGACCTATGGTTCATATAGTCAGTCGTCTGTGAACTTCGTCTTGTCCTGAGAATTGTCAATATATTGATAAATGGTTATATTTAAAAAAAAAAAAAAAACAATGTTGGTAAGCGTCCAGTTGTGGACCCTCGATAAAGGGATTTCGTTACACTAAAAAATTGCCCTTGTATAAAGGCAAATAGTCGAAATGTTAAACATTTCGTGTACTTTATCCAGTAAGCCTTAGCTAGAAATACAATAACAGCGTTACAGACATAAAAATTAAGCAAGCTTAGATATTCTAGTGGCACATAATAAGTATAAAATATCCTTTAAAATACTCTGACAAATAGTTGTTGGTTATCTGAGATCAAAATTTTCAAGCCCTCTCTCCTGCATAAATAGGCTCTAGAATTCACTAAACCTCAAAATAATATTAGGGTACATAAGATAAAAAAGCAGATGGAGGGTGGTGCTGATCGCATCATCTCCAAAATAGCAAAAACAAAAGTATACAGAGCCCTATCTGATATATTTAGAAAACTTTTACCTAGTACAACAGTAACAAAATACTCAGCAAACTCTAAAATAAACAAACTTTCCTTGTTATTTGAGTAATAATAAGCCTAAACATATAAAATAAAAGGGTAGAACTTGCCAAAACATACTTTTGCATCCAAAATATAATTGAAAACTCTTTCTTGAATAGACTAAAAGGTCTTACTTTGGTAAAATAAGCATAAAATTGAAAAATAAAGGGTAAAACTTGACGAAACACACTTCATGTGTACAAAATTTAATTCAAAACACATTTAAATTGTGTTATTTGAGTAAACGTGGAGAATAATCCTGTAAACTTGGGAATAAAATATCTTTCTCTCTCTCTCTCTCTCTCTCTCTCTTTCTCTCTCTTACTGTGCGTGCGTGTGTGTGTGTGTGTGTGTGTGTGTGTGTGTATGTGTCCAAAATGTAATAAAAAAACACGTTCAAATCGTGTTATTTGAGTAAATATTTGGCTAAACTTGTGAAATAAACAGATACAAATTGAAAACTCACACTTTGTGTGTCGAAAATGTAACTAAAAGTCTTTCCTGAATAGTATTAACGGTGTTATTTTGGTAAAAAAACAAACATAAAGTTGTAAAATAATAAGTTAAAAGTTGAAAAAATGTCTTTGTGAGTCCAAAATTTAATAAAAAATGTTGCCTGAATAGTACAAATAGTGTTATTTTGGTAAAAAAATTAACATAAAGTTGTAAAATAATAAGTTAAAAGTTGAAAAAATGTCTTTGTGAGTCCAAAATTTAATAAAAAATGTTGCCTGAATAGTACAAATAGTGTTATTTTGGTAAAAAATTAACATCAAGTTGTAAAATAATAAGTTAAAAGTTGAAAAATGTCTTTGCAAATCCAAAATTTAATAAAAAATGTTGCCTGAATAGTATAAATAGTGTTATTTTGGGAAAAAATTAACATAAAGTTGTAAAATATAAGTTAAAAATTGAAAAAATGTCTTTGTGTGTCGAAAATATAACTAAAAATCTTTCCTGAATAGTACAAATAGTGTTATTTAAGTAATAATAAGCCTAAACTTGTGAAATAAACAGATAGAAGTTGAGAACACACACTTTGTGTGTCGAAAATTTAATAAAAATGTTGCCTGAATAGTATAAATAGTGTTATTTTGGTAATAATAAGCCTAATAAACAGATAGAAGTTGAGAACACACACTTAGTGTGTCGAAAATTTAACTGAAAGTCTTTCCTGAATAGTATAAATAGTGTTATTTTGGTAAAAATAAGCCTAAACTTGTGAAATAAACAGATAGAAGTTGAGAACACACACTTTGTGTGTCGAAAATGTAACTAAAATTCTTTCCTGAACAGATTGAATTGTGTTATTTTGATAAAAATAAGGATAAGCTGGGAAAATGTTTGACATAAAGTCAATGTTTGGTAAAAAATAAACTCAATAATATGTTAAATAGCACACAGTAACATAAATTTACTACCTAAATCAATAATCAAAGGGTCCTAGGTTCGATACCCCGTGATAAAAGCAAATAGTGAAAACTGTAGGCCCAGTCCCTGATAGCTCTCCCTTCTTCCTAGTACAGATAAAAAACCCTTACGCTTCGTTCTCCTTGTTCAAAGTAAAGTTCTCGCTCCAATCTAATTGGGCATCCAAAAATCCTTTTTTCTTGTGTACTGGGCAACCTTGGCCTACTTAGACAGAAACCTCTTCTAACATGCAAGCGCTCTAGCCTAAAACCCTGGCAGCGTCCTGTGCCTTGGAGGCAAACCTGAGCGGAATATTAATTGGCGGCGGAAACTGGTTCTACAAGCGACGCGTAGCTTCAGAGATTTGACCCTTGCTGCGCATTTCCAGACATCCTTTGTTGTCTGGTTCAATCCCTCCCCTGCCCTACAGTATTGCATACCTTTCCCCTGTTCTTGCGTACTAGTTAACCTTGGAAAAACCGGTTCTGAAAATCTACCGACGCGGTCTCTGATTGGTGAATCAGGTTCTCGCGTTCTTTCTTTGTTCTGACGTTGTGACGTCATTTGACCTTGACCGCACTTCCCCCAAATTCCTTTCTCGTCTTCCCTCAGCGCAGAGCTCAGATTCGGAGACAGTATTCTGTCTAGCGTGTGAAACCACCGTGTTTCATAATATAATGCAATTATTGCATAGTACTAATTATTACTGTTACATATCGCGGGTTCGAGTACTGGGACCGTCTTCTTTTCGTAATTGGACCTGTACCTACACCCATTACCAAACTTCATAGCCATTCATAAACCCTAAAAACTTATTTTCAATATTATAAACATTAATATTATCGATTTATACATTACATACTTTGCAGTAATGAATATAAAAACATATGCATAGCGTTTAGTACCTCTAATTACCTTCTATATACATATTTTTCATAAAATAAATAATTATATATTCATAAAAAGTTATAAACATGCAAATACATAAATGTAAAGTACTCTAAGTACGTGCAAATTAGTTATAAGTACATGCGAATTAATTAAAACTCGTGCAAATTAGTTATAAGTACATACAAATTAATTGGGAATATTAAATAGCAACTGTCCTTATCTCATTTACCTTCTACTCCTGTGCATAAAGTAGACTTAAAATAAGAAATTAATCAATCAATAAATCTTTTGCAAATTTAAATTATTGAAATTCCTTACTTTTCTCCTCGCCGAACTCCGTGGCAGAGTGGTTAGTACAGCGTCCTACAACGCTAGGGGTCCAGGGTTCGAATCTCAGCCAGGGAATGGATATTCCTTGTCAATGCTCCTTCAGTTTCATTATGTCATTTACTCGTCTACATCTTAGCGATTAGCCAAAAGTGGCAGAAAAGCGAAGAAAAGTAAACATTACCAATAAACAATCACTTTTCTCTTTATTTTCGTTTTGGAAAATCCTTTTCTTGCTGCTAAGAATTTCTCATTTTAGCTAATCATAATATCGTCGAATATGTGATTTTATTTAATAGCTATTTGTAATTTTACGGAAGTTTCCCTATATGTCATTCGTAAGTCTCTGGCAATGCTCAAATTTCATGATGAGAATTACAACTCGAGATATTTTAAAAATTATTGTTTTAAAGCTTATCTGTAGGAGATTATAAATAACAATTAAATTTATTTTCCAAAATATGTTACTGGTAATTATCCAAAATCGTTTTACATGTGTACCAAGATAAATATTATTTTCTGCTAACAGTGTCTGAGTATTCTTTCGTTTTGACTCATGTCCATTATCTAAAGGTTTAGGCATCACACTTTAACTATCGATGTGAGTGTAAATCTGCTCATCTTGGTGATAATAGTGTTTTAGAATTTAAAGCCTTCGCCATACAAGGTTTTGGGTGTGCGACAACTATTTGCAATGTATTGGAAAATATAGATATTAGGCTAAAACATCGAAGATCTTAGGAATTACTATAACAATGCAAACAGTGCTTGGATTATATCTTAACTACTGCTTACTTTTCCCCAATAGAGAAGCTAAACGAAACGAAAAATGAAATACCTTGTCCCTTCGCCGCTATCGGCATTCTCAGAACAGTTGTTGCCATCTGTTGAGTGTTCTTTTTCGGAAAGCGCACGTCCTCCAATTTCCAGTTTTCCCTCTTGGTTTCTCTTGTCTCCTTCGGTAGAGCTACAACACAGGAAGAATACAGCAGAGGGAGTTCACTGCGCCAGATGTGCACTGGGCTCTCGCTGCCTAACCTGGTGAGCTTTTCTTGTCAACAGTCGAGGGAAATTGGGAAATTTGAAGCATTGTCAAGACTTTATGAACGAAAAAAGCTGCTTTGTAAAATAAGTATATTGAAATATAGTGTTTTATTGTGCAGAAAAGAAAACAAATTGAAAATTTTCAGTTTTCGGTTGAGAGTTCGTGTGCTCCGTGAATCCCCTTCAGGTGACGCCTTTGAAGGTTGGGGGGTGGGGAGCGGCGGATGGCAGTCTCAGATCTAACACGCGGACTGTGAATGGCTTTGGATCTGCTGCATATCTGGATCCACATAGATCGAACTGCTTGTCAATAATAATAATAATAATAAACGCACATGAAACTCTGTCCCACAAGTTTCTCGAAGATGTTCATTCTAGATTTCAAAATTCTCTGTTACTTAAAAATTATATTATTTATATATTTTTTCTTTTCAGTGTCATTGTCGTTGTCGTCAGGGAGTCGCCCTAGATTTATCGTTGTCGTCAGGGATTCGCCCTGCATCATCGTCGTCGTCGTTAGGGATTCGCCCAAGCATTGTCGTTGTCGTCAGGGATTCGCCCAACCATTGTCGTTGTCGTCAGGGATTCGCCCAACCATTGTCGTTGTCGTCAGGGATTCGCCCAACCATTGTCGTCAGGGATTCGCCCAACCATTGTCGTTGTCGTCAGGGATTCGCCCAACCATTGTCGTCAGGGATTCGCCCAACCATTGTCGTTGTCGTCAGGGATTCGCCCAACCATTGTCGTCAGGGATTCGCCCAACCATTGTCATTGTCGTCAGGGATTCGCCCAACCATTGTCGTCAGGGATTCGCCCAACCATTGTCGTTGTCGTCAGGGATTCGCCCAACCATTGTCGTTGTCGTCAGGGATTCGCCCAACCATTGTGGTTGTCGTCAGGGATTCGCCCAAGCATTGTCGTTGTCGTCAGGGATTCGCCCACACGCAGCAGTCCACAGCATATACGAAACGGCGCACAACAGTCTCGAACAACAATAACTGATTTCGTTGACTTGAAAATTGTTGGCAATTTTGCAATCTGTAAAAATATTAGAGGATTGAGAGAAAATAAATGTACAAGTAACTCGATATCTTTATTTCTATTCATCTGCGGGGTAATCTGCTGACACAAGGGCCGTTGACCTGCTCAACGCTTGCCTTGTAAGGCCTGTTTATAAAGCATCTTCTTGGATGGAAATCCATAGAGCTGTAAAGTTGGACTCCAGAGGGATTTATTTATTTATTTATTTAATTGAAACACAACAAGAACATAACTAAGAAAATTAACAAAAATTATAGATGACGTAATATACATTTACATTTAAGAACAATTTTTAGAAGAATTTAATTATTAGATTACACAGACAAAGGAAACACAGAGATAATACAATAATAAATGACGCTAAACTGTCGAATATAACCTTACAGTTGAATGAAAACCAAAATTCAATGAATAAAACAAAACATACAGAAATTCAACGAATAGATCTAATGTTACAATTACATATTTAAATAGGTCAATGTTGGGGCTATTCTTAGAAACTGAATTATATAACTTGCACATTCTGCTCATGGGTTCAGCTTCGGTCATTTTGGTTCTTCCGAGGGGGATATGAAAGAGGTCAGTTCTGGGCCTTAACATACTGTTTGGTACGTAAATATTTAAATTCGACAACAGATTAGAAAAATCTATTTTACCATTAGTAAGCAAGCTTCGAGAGAAATGTTATTTGACTTGTTTGCCTCCTTTCGTCGAGTGACGAAATATTAAAGATTTCGCTTAATATGTTGCTAGGAGTGAGTTTTGGATATGTCCCATCAAGTTTAAATAGTACATATCTGAGAAATGTATTTGAAGCTTTTCTAATTTTTCGATATCTTTCTTGAGTTGCGTGTTCCAAACAAGATAAGCATATTAGAGTTTATATCTGACGAGTGTATAATACAGAAAGAGAAATGTTTCCTTTTTTCTCAGGGCCTACCCGATGGCGCAGTGGTAGCGTCGTAGCCTTGTAACCAAGGGGTCCCGGGTTCGATACCCGGTGGAGGCACACGTGGTTCAGATCCCACTTTAAACTGTAGGTCCAGTCCCGATTAGCCTTACTGTGCATAAAGTGGACTTAAAACAACATATCAAACCAGTAGTGTTATTTGTACTATTATAAACTCGATAAATGATGAGCCCCCCTCAGGCAGATTTGCTTACACTTAAAACTAGCTCAAGATGTCCACATGAGCTTATTGCTCAAGTGTGTTACTCTGTTTAACCCAAGACATTTGTAAAAAAGCCCTCGGGAATTTCCCGTGAAATGATGACCCCCCTCAGATTGATTTGCCCACACTTACAAAAGTTGCATCAGCCAGATTGTTGTCCATAAGTTTGTTAAAAATATGCCCCTCTTGATATTGTTTTTGATACACTTAAAACTAATCCACAAATGCTCATAAAACCCACACCCACCCACACATATTTACTTCCGGTCCACTTCTGGTTCAATACTGGTTTAAATTCAATTGGACACCAGGCCCATCTTGTGTATTATGCAGAGGTCTTCTAGAATTGCTCTGTGACTCTCTCATTTCTTACATCATAAACATATGATTTTTCACCTATAAGAATAACACTACATATGGTGTCATCAGGAAGTGGATCATGGAATTCACAGATAATTTTAATGTTTGTCCTGTCATTAACCACAACTTGTTGATGACAAACATGGCTCTCTGTGTTTTAAATTCATCTGGTGTGTAATACATGTCAGTATTGCCAGTAGTGATCCTTTTGTATGCTGTAAATGCTTCATATAATTTAAGAAAATCATCCTTGGACATGTTTAAATTATAATTTTCTCTGGGGAACACTTCATTTCTGCCATTTTTAAGATATATGTTCTTGATGTTGCAGTTATCAAATTTACTTGAATTTTTTTCCTGATTATTGTTTCTTCCAGTCTGAAACAGTACCACAACAAAATCTGGCATGTCATATTGTATACTGGAGAATGAGTTTGTAGCATCAAATTCATAATAGCTACCAGTGGCAGGCTTCTGCACACATTGATATGTATAAAATTGCAAAGGTACCTGTGGATTTTTTAGGATATCTGCTTTGTATTTAAGAGCATAACTGGCCTCATATTCAACAACCGGGATTCTTAGCTCCATAGTCTGAATAAGGCACTTGCCTTCATCAGGTAGGGTATTAGGCAGAGCTTCCCCTGTAGAGTTTAATGTACTGTACCTCATCAAAGCATTATTATCATTGGCAGCTCTTCTAAATGTGATTCTTAAACCACCCTTCCACATAATATCTTTGTAATCTGAGAAGAATCCAGGCAACAGGCGCATAGGGAACAGTACTGTGTGGCTTTTAGATATTTTATCACTAGCCTCAAATCCACCTATTTTGTAATAAGAAGCCTCGGTCTTGGATAATTTTAGTGTGGCCAAAGCTGTAGAGGTAATACCAGGGTAATCTACTCTGTTTATAACAACACCATGTTTTCTGATCTCAATTTCAGAGAACAGATGTGGCACAAAATTGTCTACCAATCTTATATTTGAATTAGCTGGATAATCTGTACCATCGAGCTTTACAACATCAAACTTGATGTATAGATCTGCTCTGTGGGGGTGTATAAAGCCATCCCCTACATCAAGATCAACCTCAATCTCTGTGTTGGGTTGATTTAAATTTGCAAAGGTCCTCCGGTTTGGGGGGAATGACTGTAGCTCATAACTCTCAATATTTTCCATTTTTTTTGTATGTATTTTTATTTAAATATTAATTTCTATGATAGCAGTTGTTGTGGCTCCAGCAAAATCAACTAATTCTTCCTTTTCATTAGTGACCATCAACTCAATATAGTCTATTCTATTATGGCACACAGGAAAATATAATGTTGGTGATGGAGTGTAAATTATTGGCTCCATAAATTCAGAGTTAGGCTTGAATGTTGCAATGATGCCAGTTTGCTTGTGAGTGCCTATGCCATCTGATTTGGTGATCATACCCTCGGCCACATTACAGTGAATATTCAGAGTCTCTATGGCTAAGAATTTAGGTATATTAATAGCAGTGTGTTTAATAGCTGGTTCAAGTTTTGTGTTGTTTTCAAATCCTAACAGCTCTCCTATAGTACCCAGATCTACTGTCTCTGTAGCAGACACAATCTCTACTCTGTGAGTGACAGAATTTTGAGTTAACACTATACCTCTAGGTAACTGAGCATTTAGAGTAGACAGATTATATTGCCCTGGAGTGATGACAATGTTTTGGTCACCAACTGCAATCTTGTTGTTGTGGTGTGTAATATTGGGGATCAAGTACATGCCATAAAATGCTCTGAGAGCTATTGTTTTGGGATATACAATATCATCATGTAATCTGAGCTTCAATATTGAATTTTGGCTGGTGAGATGAAATACCCCCATGATGCTTCAGATACCACAGGGCTTTTTGAAAATCTTCAATTGATGGTTTATTTATTTGAGACAGATACCTAAGAACAGATAAACACAGATGTCTACAATTAACATCTTTGAAGTTTTGAACACGGGCATTATTGTAATAAAGATTAGTTGATTTTAAATATTTTATTAAATTTTCAGGTGGAACACCTCCAAATGAATCAAACACAAATGCCTCATCTTTTAAATATTTAAGATAACAGATCCAGTGAGTGCCCTGATTTTTGTACTTATCCAAATTAACTATGCCACACTCTTTTTTGAGTGGTTGTTCTGGTAAAGAATCAGAAATGTACACACCTCTAAAATGTTTGATGCCCAGTGGTTTGATTAAAGCTTCAATATCTTGGTTTGTAAGCGACTCTTGTTTTTTTTAAACTTATTCATGGTTCTCTTAAGACCTTTGCCTTGTTTCTCTATGGCCAGATTATGGCGCCTCTGCTCATCTAATTCTGCCTTATTCTTCTTGGCATTTATTACTGTTTTTGCTATGGCGGCTGATCCCCCGGCCAAGCTCCCAACAGCCCCGAGAGCAGCTAAGATAGCAGGGATAGTAAATATGAAGCCCCCTACATGTGATTTTTTTCTTGATTGCTGTAATTTTTTTAATTGGGGGGTACTAAGTAATAATTTCATACCATGACCCTTGGCAAGACAAGCACTTTTCTTCTTGCGCTGCTTTTTGGTTAGAAGATTATCAATAGTTTTAAGAGATTTGAGACCTGCATAAGGTATCTCATACACAACACCCTTAGCCTTCATTGTTGGTTTATTATATACATATTCTGGGATTACATAGCTTAATTAAGTGGCTTAAATTTATTTAATCTATCACAACCCCCACCCCAATTTTTGTTTGGTGTTCATAGCTATGGTGGTCCCCAATGCTGCTATTTTTTCACCTAAAGATGCATTTTTGCTTACAAATCTACCAAATGCTGCCTCTTCTAATTTCTTGTCTGCAACATGTCTCTTGTCAAGATCAGTATGTGTGTTGTATGCTATGTCATGGTCTCTACAAGCAGCATCTAGGGGATTAACACCAGGGTCCCCTCTGTTTAATCTATGATCTAATTTTGTACCGGGACCACAATATTGATAGCCTGGAATGTGTAGTTCAAATGGCAGCTTGTTTATGATGTCATTAACCAGCCCCCGACCCTCAGAAATATTCCAAAATTTAGGTGGTAGAGTATTAATAATTTTTATAAGATATCCAATACCCTTAGTGTCATTAACTATAAAATTAGACAATTTGGTGCTTATCATGTTCATAATTCCAACTTTTTCATTGTAAAAATTGTGGTTGCCAGGAATTTTTTCCCCAGCTATCACCAGCAACCTATCTACAAGTTTCCTGACATCATCAACCCAGACAAATTCTTTAGGCAGGGTATTGTATTGTTTAATCCCACTACCTGTTTTGATCTGTGACCATATGGGCTTGATTAAGTTGTTGTATTTTGCTCCACTGCTAGACTTGACTCTTTTTTGTGTGGGATCATTGTTCTGATATAGAGCATCTGATTTTATTAATATTTCTTTGTAGTGCTCATAATCTTGATCTGTATAGCTGCCAGGTCTTTTCCGAGTCATCAGTTCCCACAATCCAGGTGTTCCAGGATATTTAACAAAAGCACCCCTCTCTCCAAGATGAGATTCTGAATATACAATCCGATCATCTCCCATAAATGTTACTCTGAAATTGCCAATTCTATGTATGATGCTACCATCACGCTCTGTGTCAGCATATAAGCCAAAAACCTCATCTTTGTTGTCTTTAGGTGTGCTTAAATATTTTTGAGCAAGAAGACCCAATTCAATAGGATCCTGAGTAGCTTCAATTCTTCGAGGAGCAACAGGACTAGGTGTATGAATACTAGAAAGTGGGGTGATTGGATAATCTAATATGTTCCTAGCAGCTACAGGTACAAGCTCTGTGATCAAATTTTGATTCTGCTCTGTAACAGTTTTGATATTTTTACCTAATTCACCAATAGCATCAATAATAGGCTGTTCTATGCGCTTGTGTTGCTCATAAAAACCTCGGTTCTCTGTTTTCCATCCCTTAAATCTTTTTACAAGATAATCTCTTAATTTAAGATCATCAATGATTGGCCTTTTCATGGTTATTTATATAAGTCTCAATGTCTAGAAAATTGTTGATTTTATTTCTGTATTTACCACTATTGGCTTTCCTTGTCATATCAATTGTGACAAATCCATAGCTGTCCTGATTCCAGCACCTACTTCAAAACTTAGAAAAATCATTGTAGCTCAAGTCCCCACCTACATATTCATCATGTATGTGTTTGAGGTTGGTATGGTCTTGATGAAACACACATATAAAATTGCTGTTGTCTCGTATCAGCTGCTTTGGAATTTTAGAGAAAGTCTGTGCCAGGTAAAAACAATCTATGTTTTTGTGTCGGCCCTGTGTAAAGAAATTTCTAACCTTGTTTTGATTATCCAGTATAATGTCATCAAACACAACGACAGAGTTATCAAGACATTTATTGAGTGGCTTAACATCTGATTCAAAAGTGGCTATATCCAGTCCATCATATAACTTCATCAATTGCTGATATTTTAATTGTTCCAAGCTCTTAGAGAAAACATACAAGTGCCTGTTTTTCCAATCTAACCAGTTGGGTGCCAATAAAAAATTATCAACCATTAGTGTAGTTTTACCACAAGCAGATGGCCCAACAATAAAACATCTAATATTATCAGGCAGCAGCTTGCCATTTCTCTTAATCTCCTGTTCAGGCTCTGGTAGTCTTTTTATAACATCCCAGGTGTTCATAGTATCACTTTGTTTGCCTCGATCCAGCTGTTTTCCGGATGACCTAGGCATTTGACAAGTATCTTGTTGCCTTTTCTGAGGATGATTTTTTCTATAAGATATGTGTCCGGCTGCTTAGTTTTGTTAAGTTCTTCTTCATAAAACCTGCCTTTGAGAATTTCACCTCGGTGATCTTTTATTATATATGTGTTAGGGGTCCCAGGTTTAACTTGAACCACTGAAAATAATTCAGTGCTCCAGTTTCTGGTAAAGCCTCTTTTGAATAAGTGCTTATATTTGCTGATTCTTACTTGATCACCAATCTTGTATTTAGTTTTTTTTTGTTGTTGGTTGGTATTTAGGATAATAAACAGTGTTGATCAATTTTTGCTCATCAGATGAGGTCACTTCAGAGGGTTTCATGTTGATTGTGGTGTGAATTGAATTATTATATTTATCTAGAAGTTCTGGTAGAATATTAAGCCATTTATAATTACCTTGAAGTGTAAATTGTTTATACATATGATTTTTTAGAGTTCGGTTGAATCTTTCTACAATAGAGGCCTTGAGATCACTGTAACTTGAGTAATGTTGTATTGACTGGCTTTTAATAAATTGTTGGAACACCCAATTAAAGAATTCTTTACCATTATCTGTTTGTAAATAGCGAGGTGATCTTCCACTCTGATTGATAATTGTTCTAAAAGCTTCTGTAACACATTTTCCAGTCTTAGATTTGAGTGGCATAGCCCAAGCAAATTTTGAAAATGTGTCTATGACAGTGAGTAGGTACTTGTAGCCCTTGTTGATCTTGTCTAAGTTTTTTAGGTGTCCACTTGACATTTCAACCAAGTCACCCTGCCATAAATCATCTATGCCTTTTGTAAACACTGGCAGTGTCTTATAATTATGTCTGGCTTGTCTGTGTAATTCATCAACAATAATTTGTCTAGACATAGTATGTAAACAAGAATATTGCAACTATAGGGTGTTCAGCAGCAGATACCACAGGATTTTCTAAATACAGTTTGTCTCCTATTTGTATTTTAAATTCGAGAGATCCATCATCTTCAGCATAAGCTGTCTCTAGTGTATCGGGATCTGTAAAATCCTCTAACTCTACACTGGTGACCTTTGGTTTGTTGTCAGCATTTGTTATTGATAAGATAGGGTAGTGTTGTGCCTGTGGCTGGAGCCAATATTTGATTTTGATTGGTCTGAGTGTGCCTCCAACAAAAAACTGGTAATAAAATTGTGCAGGGGACAGCATATATATTTTGCCACCTGGTGTAAATGGTGAATCATATTCTTTGTTGGGGACACTGTACAATTCAAGAATTATTGTATGCCTAGGATTCTCGATTAGGCCAGTTATTTCTTTTTCTGCTGTGAGCAATCTACTTGTTACAGATTGAAGGTGCTCATTGATAGTTCTAACAACATCATCATGGCCTGGCTTGATCCTTATGTCCACAGCAAGTTTCTTGTATTGTTGCACAATCTCTTGAAGCTGCGTGGCAAAAACAGAGAGAGCATTTGCTTGGTTGGATTCCATGGTCCCTAGCTGTTGCTTGATGTTGGCTACAATTTGCTGTAAATTTTCAACAACTGCCAATTTTGAATTTTGTGTTGTAAGATCATGGACTTGTCTTCTGATATCCTCAAACAAAGCATAAAGTTCATTAATATGTTGATTAGTTGGTAGAGTGGCCACTGTCTGAGTAAGTTGTTTGATCTCTGTCTGGATATTCTTGATATCGTATCAATCCCTAGGATTGTATGTTTATTTTATTAAGTCTCTCTGAACGCTTCATGTTGACCAGGGCATTCACTTGTTTTTCTCAGCTGTCTCAAGCCTCTTAGGCATGTTTACAATGCATTGTGTTGTGCCATGCAAACCTCCTGAGCATTCAGGAACAGGTAACACTTCTGGTTATGGTGTCAGCGGTTTGCATGGTAGCAATTATAATAAACACGATTCGGCGATTCGGCATCGAGGAAGAGCTCGATGGCCAGGGGATATAGAGGTGAGACAAGCTGAGAGGTGAATGACTTTGGAGATTGAGTGGGGAGAGAGAAGGTGGTCAGCAAGGCAGGAGGTCGATAGTGGAAGCACGCTTTGGTCAGCATAGGAGAAGCTTACAGAGGACTTCGCTATTTTCATTCAGCTCAGAGACATCAGATAGACAGGTAATTATCCTACACCCAGCCATGATACAGGTTCAACGGTTCACAAAATCCAACGAGTGACCATTGTCTTTTCAGTAGTTTAATTCCTTTGTGTAATTTGTACCTTTCGTATGCCAAGCGATAACTCGTCATGTCAATGACGAGTGGTCTCATCAAGAGGATGAATGATGAGTAGTTTACATCACCCCATCAATTAACTGGTTAACCTGCTAGATACTCTTAAGATCCCACGAACTTTAAGGTTCGTTACGATATCTTCTGATTTCAATATGCGATTCACAGCTCTCTTAATATTTTTAAGTTCCTGTGATGTAGGCAGATTAGATACAGTATTTTGCGAAGATTCCAGGGCTGATTTCACAGCATTTAATTCAGAAGCATCAGCCACACTGCGCATAGCATCTTGAAGCAGGGTTATGTCTGCCCTGGTAGGTGTGGATTGTTGTAAGATTTCAAGCTTTGTTTGGATATCATCGATCAAGTGATGAAAATGAGATAGCTCAGATTCAGTGTTGAGGTTTTCAAGTTTGGTGATTTGTTGCTGGACACTGACAAGGGTGTCTACAATACCAGGCAAGCGGGATTCTAGAGTTTCTTGTACATTTGTCAGATCACCTTGTACTGCTGCTATTGTACCCTCGAGGTGGGTTATGGTACTTTGAATTTTTCCAAAATCTTCATATGTTTCAAGTTGCAGCTTGATGTTGGCAACATTACGAGTTATAGCACTCAGAGCATCAGAAGATGGCAAGTTGTTCATAAAATTTTCAAGTGTCTCAATTTTTTTCTTTAACCTCGGCTATGGCATTGTTCAGAGGGTCCAGATTAGGTATCTGTTCCTTTAGAGTGGAAATCACTAGATCAAAATCTTCTTGTGATTTTATGCTTTTGACAATTGTTTGGAGCTGTGTCTGGACATTATTAATCTGTTCTTCTAATTGTTGCTTCAATTGTTCAGAGTTGGTAGATTGAGTCTTAAATTTGGCTTGAAGAGCTGCCACAGCCTCCTCTAAACTTTGAAAATTATCCAATGTGCTCAAATCAGTATATTTCTGAAGCAACAGTTTGAGTTCTGAATCAATTTTAAGAAGAGGGTCCATGCATTGTGATTGTAAATTTGTAATTTCTAATTGAAGACTGGCATTGAGTGTGGTTTGGAAAGCTTGTAAATCACTTCTTAATTTTTTGACTGACATCAAGCATCAAAATCCCATCATTTTTTTATCGGTTATTTATTATAGAGTATCTGATTCTTAATTCTATAAAAAAAGGTATAAGCTTGTCATAGGATCCCGGGACCTCAATATATAAACAATCACCGGCAGAAACAGTATATACAGTGCCAGAAACCATGTTTGAGTGCTTTATCCTGTAAATATTTTTGCCTACTGAAACCTTGACATTACCCTCGGGAGTTGTAATAAATTGTAATTGACCACCTATAGGTAATTGGTAATGATTTAAATTATTGTTAAATATGTATAATGTTTTACCTGTTTCATCATCAACATCTGTAAGTATGCTGTTCAGATGAATAATTAACAAACCACTTAGTTTAGACTGTATATCAGGAGAGGGTGCTGGTGTTGGCACGTCCATAATAGCCTGTTTTTTGAACCCAAATAAGTTCATCAGCATGTTTATTTATTTCAAATCATGCTCTGTAATTGGGCATTGTTTGCCACTTTTCAAATCACAATGACCCCATGGTAGAGTATGTATGCCACATGACAAAATACATCTCTTATCATCATGTGGGTCCAGAGCAATTTTTCTTACAACATTTGTAGTCAACAAGTGATCTTTACTCTGAATTCTATTTTCTGATGTTCTGATTGATCTCCGTGATTTGAGACAATTTTTGTAATCTTCAAATTGGAGCTCTTTGTCCACACCAATGCCCTTGGCTTTTTTTGCAACAGCACCACTACATGTTACAAAGCTGTACATCTTGGCCCTTAACCCGGCAAATGCCACAATAACATCACCAAGTGTCTCATCTTTTAACTTGCCAGGCACCTTTTTGTTGTGGGGTTGAATCTTTGTATGTTCACTGGTATCAAAATATTCAATCAATGCAGGCTGTGTTATATCTTGATAGACATCTTCTGTCTGAATATCAAGAATAAAACTATCTGTGTCCATGTACATTAATTTTATATTATCATCATAGAAAGGCCTGAGCACATCATAATAGAGCTTTAACATGTGTAATTTGGCCAATTCTAATATCACAGCCCCTACATAAATAGGCTTATCAAACTTTATCTTTGTTTTTTTCATGTTGAAGAGTGCCATATTTTCATCATAAATTCTTCTGTAGTTGAAATTAGGCTTTGCTGTTAATTTTTTGCTCCGGTTGGGGTCAGTAATTAATTTAACATCAGTATGTTTTCTGACATTTTCTATGGTTTTGCCATACACTGAATTGACCACCATTTTAAACAAGGTCTTATCAAATTGGCTCATTGCAGATGTTCGAAGCTCTGTGTTTGTATCAATATATGGCTTCAACCATCTTGAGTGTTTGAACCTCAAAACTTTGCCAACTTTGGTTACTTGAACACCATGATTCATTAGGAACTGGAGGTTTTTGTAATATATGACATAATCCTGTTTTGGCTCTATAGCATCATTAGCTAGCTTCTTCTGTTTAGAGCCAGGTGAACACTCAACCTCAGGAATTGGGGGCAGATCTGAAAATGTGTTGTGTAAATTATCTGGAATTGTCAGATCAACCTCTAAGAACAGGCCATAGTCACTGTCATCAAAATCCTGAAGATCTTCAATATTGAAATCTTCAACCCACTCAAGCCCTGCATATGGCAGTTTATCCATCATAGCATAACCATACAGTCTGTTGGCATCCACATACAGTATATAATTTGATGGCAGTGCTGGATCATAATCAGGAATATACTTGTTATTTGCTCTGGCATATCTCTGAGAGCATTGCACCATGCCTCCTCTTATACATTGTTCTATAAACAGATACATATCTTGATCCTGGATTAGATCTAATTGCATTTTAGTGTTTAAAAACATTGCAGACCATGCTAGGCCTGGAGCACTGTAGAAATACATTGGATCCAGCTTATAATTTTCCATCGATGATTATCTAAATGCCTGAAGTATATCAGCTAAGAGAGTGACATCAAGTTTTAAATATGCCTTGTGATAATCACCAAATGTCTGGCATTTTAAATTGTTCCACATCAACTGAGCATGGTGATAATCATCATCAGTAATTCCAGATGCCCTGAGTTTACTGTAGAATGCTTGTTGTGTTGGCAGAGAACACTCATCAAATTTAGAAAAATCTGTAGCATAGTCATATGGGTATACACCCTTCCGCCTAATTAATTTCAGGTCCTGATTTGGAAACATAACACATGTGATTTTGAATTGATCATCAGATAATTGACTGGCCAGTGTAGCCAGGCTAGCCGACAGAATTCTGTAGGAATCAAGAAATCTTAAGTGAATAGGAACACCATTCACTTTAATAATCTTGCTGATAGCTATATATTTCTCATCATTTTCTGCTAAAATATTTAAATTCTGCTTGTCAAACCCCTCATACCTGATCAAATGATGAAAATCATAATTGGATGCACCATGGCAAAATATCGGGACAAATTTTGGTCTCTGGATCTTAATATTGCAGCTACTACACAGAGCCATTAAGAATTTACCATCTGTATGGGAATGGTGTCGCACCTTGATATTTGTGTCTGAAAATTCAGAATCACATACCGGGGATTTTTCTGCACTGTTGAAATCTTCAATCTGATCCTCTGTTAAAGGCAACATAGGTTTTGATTTTAATAAGATATTAGATGCTATGTCATGGCACTTATTTTCTATTCTATGAGCAAATTTTTTGATGGCATCTGGTCCCATGTATAAATATTCTTCACTAACAACACCATCCTGTACAACAGCATAATAAAAACTAGAAGGTTCATGTAGCTGGTATGATGTAATTGAAGATTCATCAGGATCTGGGCTGCAGAATGCAAGGGGTTTGAGGTTTGATTCAAAATCACAGACTATATATGCTGGGTGTTCCAACAAGGCTTCAAATTTTTTGAATTTGGCATTTTCATTTGGCTTATTCATAACCATATGAACAGGTTTATGATTCCCACAGTATTTTAAATGTTCAATTAACTTGTTTTTAGCAATTTCTGCATTCTTCTTACAAACACCATTTTCCATTTTTCTACCATCAAATACAGTCAAACATCTTCTACACAACTTGGATATTGTCTTACATTTGTCTAGTTGTGTTCTAATTAAAGCTTCAAGATTATGTATCAGAGTGTAATGGTATGTGTCATCCCCTTCAATTAAGAGCAGATCAATCGGAACAACAGAATCATCATCAGGTGTACTGATTCTGAGAGGTGCTATCAAGCAATTGTCACGGCCAGGAGAACAAATAAAAACATTAATAAATAATTGTTTACCATTGATATCCCTGGCCTTCTTTTCAAATTTATCAATATTCTGAACAGACATTGGATATTCTAAGCCCTCCATAGCATCATCAAAATCATGTTCATGTTGTTTATAATAAGTTATTCTCTGAGGGTTTCTTAAAACTGGATACAAAGCAGCTAAAATACACCACAGAAAGCATTTCTCATCATTATTTTCTATGTTAACCACGGCTCTTTTGTTTTTGATATTGGCAGGTAATGGCAGATATGTAGATCCTTGTAATGGGTTAAATTTAGAAATATTAACATAGAGCTTGTGTGGAGATCCGCATAGGCTCCATCCTGACCCTTTTGCAGCAAATTCAGAATGTTTAATATTCAATTGCTCTATCAAACTGCTTATTATTTTGTCTAAATTTGCATTTGAATATACAGCTACAGTTTCTGTTATGTGGGGCTGTGTAAATTTTGTGCCATTTGGTTTCTTATATTGTGTAAACAATTTGAGGGACAGCTTATAAGAGCCATTATGTGCATTTAGAATTGCCTGCACATCAGAATTTATACTGTTCAAAAAATTGTTAATGTCACATCTTGGCTCTGATACAAAACAATAATCTCTAAGTTGGCCATTAAAACTGCTATGGATAGGTGGTGCATAGCGTGGCTGCTTTGCTGCTCTAGCATTAACAGGTGTTTCAAGCTTCCTTTTCAGACCAGATGTAGATGGCTGTGGGGGCAATGTTGATGACTGTGCAGAACAAGAGCCTATATGTTTATATGTGAAGTATTCCATGCTATATTTTCTATGGCATTTTGGGCATATTTTTGTGGGTGTTCTACATTTGTCTGGATCACAATTATGCCGGTGCCTAGCTCAATTGGGGCTGGATATATTCTTATTACACTGATTGCAATATTTTTGTTTTAGCATTTCTGTTGTTGTTTATTATATAAGATTTCCTGGGGTTCAATTCAAAATTTTATACTGAATATAAAATATCAGTTTTGTTCAGCAGTGTGCTTTGTATATTTCTTGTGTATATTTAATATGTTAATATTATTAATTTCTATCCTCGGTTTATTATATCAAATTTCTTGGGTTTTAAATCACAACTTTATGCTTACTATGACAGGTTGTAAAGCTAATAGCCTGCAAGTGCAAAGGGAGAATAAATATTGATCTACAAGAAAGCAGTGGCCTTCAGAAGCACTGACCTAGCACAAATACCTGTGCAGATATGCATGTCCTAGAAGGCAATGACCTAATACTGTGTGTTATGTATTGATCTTGTATAACAAACTGGGACAGATATAAGCCTGACTCTAAATATGAGTTAATTACAACAAACAAGCTGGATGTAACAAATATCATATTTTTTTTATACAAAATATAAGCCTTTTGTTCAATATACCAGAAATATGTTTAATATGAATAATAAGAAATGTTATATATTAAACCAAACAGACCTGTAGTATGAGAAGCACTGTAACAACACATCTGTACTCTTCAGCCACTCTCACAATACTACAGGCCTGTTAGTTAGATCCAGCTTTTTATATGTGTAGTCACACCCAGTCTGAGAAAAAAAAAATAGGAAATTCCCGAGGGCTTTTTTTACTGGAAATCCCCCGAGGGCTTTTTACAAAAATTTTGGATTAAACAGAGTATTACACTAAAAGCAATAAGCTCATATGAGCATTTGTGGCTTAGTTTTAAGTGTATCAAAAACAATATCAAGAGGGGCATATTTTTAACAAACTTATGGACAACAATCTGGCTGATGCAACTTTTGAAAGTGTGGGCAAATCAATCTGAGGGGGGGGTCATCATTTCACGGGAAATTCCCGAGGGCTTTTTTACAAATGTCTTGGGTTAAACAGAGTAACACACTTGAGCAATAAGCTCATGTGGACATCTTGAGCTAGTTTTAAGTGTAAGCAAATCTGCCTGAGGGGGGCTCATCATTTATCGAGTTTATAATAGTACAAATAACACTAATCAAACCGTTTCCTTTTTTTCTAAATTGATTACCCATTCTCCTTATAAATCCCAATTTTTTGTGAGCTTCGCTTAGAATGCGGGCAATGTGTGGTTTGAATGTTAACTTTCGGTCAAAAGTGACCCCTAGGTCGGTAACGATGTTCTCACTTTGTACTAACACATTAGAAATAGTAGAGGTAAAGGTGGTATTATGAGCCATTCATGTTTTATGAGCCCCCCCAATATCTGTTCATGGCGTGGCCTCAGCCTGGTGGCGATGATTTGAACTGCTAATTTAGTAACGCCTTTTGCCACCAGAGAGTTCTCGTTCAGTTGCAGCTGATAGTTTATGAGTGAACGTGTTCTTTTTGTTTTCTCGATCTGAAAAACTTTGAAAGGTAAGTGTTTTGCTTTTAATTGCAGTACTTATTCATTTAAATTCATCTTAGTGCATTATTGCATTGGATAAAGCATGTTTAAAAGATTGTTTTTGTGTAAGTTACTTTGCAAGTAACAAAGATTCGTTATGCATGTTCCAATTCCAAAATGGCAAGGGTTGTAAAATGAGTCCCATGGTGCTTGGTATATGAGCCCCCAAACTTTAAGGGGCTCATATTATATACACTACAGGAGTGGTTTCAACTTTGTCTTTTCAGATGTCAAGAAAAGTACTAGGTCCAAAAAACAAGACCAAAAGAAAAAAACTGGAATACTGAAGATATGGTTAAGGCGATCAAGACTGTAAGAAACAAAATATGGGATTGAAAAAGGCATGAAAAATGTTTATTGTTCCAAGACCTACTCTTCAAACACAAACTAAAAAAAAGCATGCATTGAAACCGAAGCTTCATCAAGATTCAGATGAGGAATCCTGTGAATCAGATATCGATTCTGGGGAAAATGTCTTAGAAACACCAATCGGAGTAGAAAGTCCCAGTGATGAAGAAGCAGTTTGACTGTTCTGCGAGGGTCTATTTTCGGCAGATGACCGAGGAGAAATGTAGGTGCAATGTCTCATCTGTGAAATGTGGGCACACAACGACTGCGCTGGATGCGAGAAGGATATTTACATTTGCGACTTTTGTAAATATACATTACAAAGAAACAAAATAAATGGTTTCTTAATGACCCTTTCAATTCATTTTTAATTACCCTTACAATTGGTTTTGTAATGATTTTTTCAATGATCTTGTTATGAACTCTTTTATGGTATTTCACATCATAATATCTTTTTAAAGGTTTTATAATGAATAAAATGTTGTTTGTATGATTTAATTTGTCATACACTTTTCTAAACTAGTAATTATATAATTTTTGCCTAGGGGATCATATTACCAAGACAAAACTTTTTTCCACAAATTGACTTGTTTTGTATTTTATTTTTTGTCATATCCTTAAAGTTGCTCAAATTGGTTTATATGTTAACAATAGTTTTATGAAATGTTGTAGTTAAAGTTATCATAAGAATCTGAACAAAAAAGTTAAAAATCAAATTTTAAAAAATACAAAACAAAATGAGGGCTCATAATACCACCTTTACCTCTATATGAATGTTGAATAGGGTGTCTGTTGTGGGTGAATGATAGGTTAGGTTCCATTAGCACTCCTTTCGTTCAATTTAGAATATACGGACAACATCGGTTTTTCTCGATGAAAGAAAATACACTGAATTATTTTAATTTTAACCTTCCACGTCCTGCATTCCACTTCTTTCATCCAGATTCCGAGTTGAATTGCAAATTCCACGGCATCTTCCACACCCGGCAACAACTTCATGATGCATCCTCGACACGTCATCTTGTAGCGATAACACGGCGTGGTTTGAAACACTGACTACGGGGTTTACGCATTGTGCTCTCGTGCAGAAAGCAAATGGCGGCAGCAGGAACAGCGTGGCGGACATCAACAACGCTACAGAAAATGATTTGCGTTAGTACATTCTCCTGTAAATTTGAAGAAATCCGTCTTCGGTATAGTAAAGTATTACCAAATTATATTCACGTGAACCTTGTTTGTGTTTCATTGTCGCGCTGAGTTTTGGACAGGTCAGTTCTCGCAAGATTGATTGACGCCAGTAGTATAATTGGTGATATTACTGGGGCGAGAAAGTACGAGGTCATTTGCTACAATTAAAACTAGGTCAAAATGCCTATATAAGCTTATTGCTTAAGTGTCCTACTCTGTCTAATTTAAGATTTTTGTAAAAAAAAGGTTTTGAGAAAGTACGACCCCCCTCTTAGATTGATTTGGATACACTTACAAAAGCTGTATCTGCCAGATTGTTGTCCATAAGCTTGTTAAAAATATGCTTTTTTTATACTGTTTTGGCTATACTTAAAACTAAGCTAAAAAATGCTCATAAGAGCTTTTTGCTTTTAGTGTAATACTCTGTAAAGTATAATCTTATTAGCTACACACACACACACACACATACACACACACAAGTTTACTTCTGGTCTACTTCTGGTATACTTCTATTGCATCATGTTGTGCACCAAATTATTATCTAATATTAAGCAACAAATTATTAGGCATGTGGTGTTTTCTGATTGGTTGATTATGATATAATGTGATGATGTGGTGTTTTCTGATTGGTTTAAGTAAGAAAGATTTCTATTGGCTCTATAAATCTATATAAGTCAGAGCACAGTGCTAATTTCTCACCTTTGCTGTTGAAGAGTATAGACATATTGTTGCAGTACTCCTTATACAGGTCTGTTTGATCTTATTATTCAGCGGCGTGCATTCAGGATACGCAAGGTACGCACTGCGTACCCACAACACAGTAAGAAAAAATAAACATTTTTTCGTCTTCCCCGAACATGAAAATTCAACAATTATCGCTCCGAAAGCAGTTCCACTGCAAGAAATTCCGATTTCCGCACGAACATGCTGCTGCCTTCCTGAAGGCAGTCCCGAATGATCCCGATTGAGACTTCGGCAACCACCCGATCCGCGTCCCTGCCGATTTCCGCAGAAAGACGCTGTTTCTTCTGCTTGGTACCCTAGAAATTCGGAAGGTAACCCCATTGGCTCATATCAGCCCCGGCCACGTGTTTGGGTCTGCCCGCGCTTCCCTCTCTCCCACTTCTTTCCCGCTTCTAAGCTTCGAGGGTACCCAAGATTTTGACAGCGTATGCAGTGTTGACAGTAGTCAACATATTTTTTTCTGAAATACTTAGCTTACTAGCATTTAGCAGCCACGCGTAGATAGATCACTGTTGGGTTGCAATAAAAATACATTATAAAAAGTGATGCAGGAATCAGAGAGGAGGGCAAGAATATGTAGTGGTGGAAGATCATATTTAATATACGCGTAAACTATCACATATAAAATATTTATGTGAGGTTAAAGTTACGCTAGCAAGTTTTTTTTTTCGTATAGGGAGGTGAAGACCAGAATGGACTGCCACTGTGTCGAGGGGAAAATATGTGAACAATTTGCAAGTTTCGCACAATTCTCAGAGTATGAAAGTATCTGTTTATCTCCTTTCGGGAACAACATTTCCTTTGAGTTCCATAGCATGGGTGTTGATTTTTGACCCGACGATATGAATGAATGATAAAAGAAATACATAATAAAACACAATGCTTACAATGGGATTCGAATGAGCCCCCCCTCCCTCCCGCCAGACATTGCAAAGTGATGTACGGTAGTTTAGCTTTTGAAGTGTTCTGGGATGTATGCTGACGTATTTTCTACTTGTCCTTAATTATCTCCCTTCTACAAAATACTTGTCGACTGGCAACTCCGATTCATTCGTCCACAAGAACGCGTGGTTTTCGGGCATAGCGGGACCGGACACAACGTACCGTGCGAGGTTGACTTTTGCTTTCTTCTGTCGTGTGAAATTTGCAGCGAGTGTTTCGTTCATATTATTTACATTACAGGATCTCTATTGTTTGTCGATGCCGTGAAGTGATAAAATAGGGGGACCGGGAGTTATTGATGACATACTGGAGAAGGGATTTTCGGAATTTACGAAAAAAGTGTAAACAATCCGAAATGGAATGTCTGTTCCTGATTTGGAAAAATTGTTTCAGGCAGGAGTTGTGAAGGATGGTAAGCAGTATATTAGGCATTTTGATTTTTGACAAGAAGAAAAAATATCTCTACAGAGTGATTGACTGAGTAGAAAAACAGTGAAACTTTATTGTTGGTCTTATTCGTTGGTTTCCTCTGCGAAAGATGTTGTGAAATAGTAGAGGATACTGAGATTTATCTAATTTATTACATGAATTTGAAAGGACGGAAAATGATTGTGCCATTTCCTTCCCGTTCAATGTTCATCGCACTGCATGAAGGAAATAATCAAAGTTGAATTGTTGGGCTCTACGTACCTACATCAGAATATATTTGCGAATATAAAATATCGTACATATATTTTACCTCGTTACATTTGGATATTGATACAAGGATGAGAAATTTCCCATTATAAAATTGTAGAAAAAAGTTATTTTCTGAATAACATGATGACCAGGGGGGGGGGGGGGTTCTGGCCCCCATAATTCATTTCGGTTGGCCCATGTTGCGTACCCTAGTTTAAATGTCACCGCACGCCACTGTTATTATTCATATTAAACATATTTCTGGTATACTGAACAAAAGGCTTATATTTTGTATAAAGGAGTCTGATATTTGACACATCCAGCTTGTTTGTTGTAATCTACTCATATTTATAGTCAGGCAGATACACTAATTTATATCTGTCCCAGCTTGTTATACAAGATCGATACATAACACATGGTATTAGGTCATTCAATTCAATTCAATTCAATGGTCTTTATTCTTGGGCGAGGTTCAGCAAATGCTGATCTACCACCTAACCCGACAAAGAAAAATGTAGCAAAGTACCTAGGTACATTATTATACATGAAGACTATAAGACACTACATAAGTAAAATAACATAAAAGAAAATATATAAAAAAACTACTACTACTACTACACAAAAAGAAAAGAGATGACAAAATATATACAGTGCGTGTGTGCCAATAAATGAAAAGATAATGATATACATGTATTATTACATAGTTTCGGTCCAGTTTTTTTCCAATAATTCACAGGAAAACAGTTTTTAATCATATGTGGTCTTACTTTGCTTCTGATCATCAATCAGGGAATCATATACTGCCCTACGAAAGTGTTTGTAGTTCAGTTGTTTTATTTCGTTCGGGAGTGCATTCCAGATTTTAGGTGCCATGTAACTGAATGAAGATTGCGAAACAGAAGTTCTGCAGCGAGGTATATGGAGATTAGCGGCGCTTCTGGTGGAGTAAGAGTGCGTTTCACTCCTGGCTTTAAGCTTTACACTCAGATAGTCCGGGATGTTTTTATTTATAACATTGCAAGTAATGCAGGTCATGTGCAGTTCTCTCCGTCTTGCCATGTTGAGGATTTTGTGCTGATTAAGCACAGGGAGAACGTGTTCGTGATTTTTAAATCTGTACACATACCTCATGCATGCATTTTGAACTTTCTGAATTTTGCCTGAGAGCCTTTTTGTGATTCTTGGCCCGTAAACAACATCGCAATAATCGAAAAGAGAATATATATAAGATTGGACCAAATTTAATTTAATTTTGGGTGAAATAAAGTCAACAAGCTTGTAAAGGCTCTTTAGCACCGAATATCCTTTACCACACTGTTTCAGTACATGTTCAGACCAGTCTAATTTTTGATCCATGGTCAAGCCCAAATTTCGTACTGTTTGTGAGAATGTTGCGTTCTGCGTTTCAATTAATATTTTGCATTCGCTGAGATTAATTTGTTTCAGGAGATTATTGTTTCCGATAATAGTAAATGTAGATTTATTTAAATTTAGAACTAAGCCATTTGATTCACACCAGTTGCTTATATTTTTCAAGTCCTGATTTAATAGTGAAATCGCATTTTGTACATTAAATATATCTGTCGATATATACAATTGCGTGTCATCGGCATAACAGTGCACATTACAATATTTCACTGACGTAATCAAGTCAGCAGCTGCTAACGTGAATAACAAAGGACCCAGGATTGAACCCTGAGGGACGCCAGCATCCACTAGCAGAGGTGACGACAGTTTATCTGTTAATACACGCTGCTGCCTTCCACGGAGATACGTCTCGAACCATTTGAGTGTCATTGGAGAGAATTTGTAATATTGTAGTTTTGCGAGAAGTAGTTTATGTGGTAGCGTGTCAAAAGCTTTGCTGACGTCAAGCAAAACTAACATTGTTACATGGGATTTGTCCATTGCATGGTAAATATCGTCGGTCACTTTCAGGAGAGCACTTTGCGTGCTATAGTGAGGACGAAAACCGGATTGTTGCGGAGGAAGAATGTTATAGTCGCCAATGTACTTACGAACTTGATCGTTTACTGTTTTCTCAATGATTTTTGAGAGTACCGGCAAAATACTAATGGGGCGAATATCATTTACAGAGCTCGGATTCTGTTTCTTAGGTATGGGAATGACCTTTGCCTCCTTCCAAGAATGCGGGAAACAGCCTGTGAGGAGGGAATAATTAATGATATGCGTTAATGGCGGAAGGATTTGGGGAAGTGAGAGTTTTATCATTTTTACAGATATGCCGTCAACTCCGGCCGCGTTTGATCGGATTTTGCACACGAATTTTCTGACAACGGATTCATCCACTTCACGGAAACTGAAATCAGCCGCACTCTCACTGAAACAGCCAGCGTAATAACGCTCACACTGCTGAGAAACTTTCTCTTGGTTTATTTTCAAGTCGCGGCATACGTTCACAAAGTGATTATTTAGGACATTAGCATCATTTAATGTGGGAGGAAGTTCCCCGATTTTGTTTTTACCACTATAACCCCAATTCCGCATATGTGCTTCGAATCATTGGACGAATTTATTATATGTTCGAAATACGCTTTTTTTTCTCTTGTCTTACGACCGATGTTGCGAAATTACGTAATCTCTTGTATTCGGTCCAATGTTGAGAATTATTTGTCCGCTTAAACTTCAGTAGCTCGTTATCTCTTAATTTCATGATTAACTTAACATTTTCTGTTATCCAGGGTGCTTTTCTCTTAGTTGCGCGAACGGTTTTCAATGGAGCATGTTTATCAAACACCGCATTCAATTTTTCGGAGAAGAAACGCACTTTATCTTCAATGTTTGCAAATTCCATTAACGTATTCCAATTTATTTTGCTTAGGTCGTTTTCGAGGCTGTCTTTCACTATCGCATTATAGTTCCTGTAAGTAATAGTCGTCCCCTTAGGCTTTGTTTTGCTGAAACGCAGAGAGACATATGCCAAACAATGATCGGAGTTGCTGACTGGTACAGAGACGCCAGAATTTATGACATCAGATAAGTTGTTTACGAAGATCGGATCAATTAAGGTTTGAGTGTTATGTGTGATACGAGTGGGTTCTGTTAAGATTTGGGAGAGCTGGAACTGTTCAGCAAGTGACCGGACGTAACGTGTGTCGGGCTCATTTGGCTTTAAAAAATCTACGTTTATGTCACCTAAGATTACTAAATGATGGACTTTGTGATTTATATTCGATACAATATCTTCGATGATTGATAATTTGGAGTACGGAATATCACCGGGCCTATAAATGCCGCAGATGCCAATACTACGTTGCTTTTGACGGATTATTATTGCAATAAATTCAATATTATTAATCTCTTCAGGAATAATTGATATCTCTTCTACCGCTAGCTCCGAACGCACGTAAAATAAAATTCCGCCGGCACCTTTATGCTTGCGGTCTTTCCTAATTACGTTGAATCCTGGTATTTTAATTATTTGATCATTTGTGGGTTCCTTAAGCCATGTCTCGGTTACAAGAAGAGCGTCCAAGTTATTTTCTTCTACCGTGTGACGTATTTCGTCAATTTTCGGTACCAGGGAACGAACATTGACATGGGCGATAGTAAAGTGAGGAAGGGAGCGGGGGGAGGCATCCGGAGTTGCACTGCCTGCGGGCGACTTTCTTGGAGGGAGAGAAGGTTGTTTTGACAAATTTGGGAGCGTAACGGTGGAGGGGGAAGGTGGAATGCACTGGGCCGGTGCAGAGGCAGGTCTAACCAGGGGTGGCAACATTTGAAAATTTAACATGAAACAACATATGAAAACTGACGATGAGAAGCAAAGTAAAACTTTTACCTGTGATATGAATTGCATCTGGTCCACTTCTTGCACTGCTTTTCCTCACACGCATGGTGTGTGTATAACTAAATAATAAAACGTAAATTATCATTGTTCACTTCAATCTTTTCACACGGCACCCCTCCGTTCATGTTAAAGCGTCGAGGTCCTCAGGTGATGCAATCAAACAGCGCCGTCCTCCGTGTGACACAAACACTCGCCCGTCCTGGCTCCAAGCGTTCCGTGGTCCCACTCGATCCTTCGCCGCACGTAGTAGCCTCTGCCGGTACGTGGTTAGTGATTCCGTGATTAACAGTGGCGAGTTCTTCAACAGCTTCTTCTCCTTCCACACTGCGTTTCTGGAGCGGTAACTAACAAATTTAACAATAATTGGTCGTTTTCCGGATCTCACTACTTCCGCTGCCGATCTCCTTGGACGACCAATTCTGCGGCAACGGTCGACGTGTTCCAGTCCCAGGTGTTGTAGCTTCAGTTTGTCGTGTAGCACCTGGAGGACGATGCTGTCCACATCCTCGTTTGGTGTTTCGGGGACTCCGTGCACCAGAATGCAGTCCTTCTTGAATATTGAGCCAGGTCGTCGATGTCGACATTGTTGTTCTGTACTTGTTTGACCATAGCATCCAGCTCTCGTCGTAGGACTGCAATGGAGTCGTTTGTTGTCTTCTTGAATACCATAAATTCTTTCCTGAGAGAGGTGAGAGATTGGTGAAGGTCGGCATCGCTCTGTGCTGGTCCTTTTTGGGCTATCAACACATCGAGCCGCTATGTGCCTTTCTATGCACATCACGACATGCATGTTTGCACTGGTATTTGTGCTAGGTTAGTGCTTCTGTAGATCAATACTTATTCTACCTTCGTGCGTGTAGGCTATTAGCTTTACAACCTGCCATAGTTTTATTAAGTATAGAATTTTGATTTGAACCCCAAGAAATCGTATATAATAAACCAATAAAAAATATTAACATATTAAGTATATATATTAAATATATAAAGCACACTGTTAAACCCAATTAATATTTTGTATTAAGTATAGAGTTTTAATTGAAACCCTAAGAAATCTTATATAATAAACCAATAAAAAATATTAATATATTAAGTATATATATATTAAATATACAAACCATATTGTTAAATCCAATTGATATTTTATATTAAATATAGAATTTTAATTTAAATCCCAAGAAATCTTATATAATAAATTAACAACAAAAATGCCAAATCAAAAATATTGTAATCAATGCAATAAGAATATATCTAGCTCTAATTGGGCTAGGCACCAAAGAAATTGTGATCCAGAAAAATGCAGAACACTTACAAAAATATGCCCAAAATGCCATAAAAAATATAATATAGAATATTTTACATATAAACATAAAGATGCTTGTTATGTACAGTCATCAATATTGCCCCCACAGCCATCTACATCTTCATCTGGTCTAAAAAGGAAACTTGAAACATCCAATAATGCTAGATCAGCAAAGAAGGCACGCTATGCACCTATTCATAGCAGTTTTAATGGTCAACTAAAGGATTACCGTTTTGTATCAGAGCCAAAATGTGATATTAAGAATTTTTTAAACAATATAAATTCTGATGTGCAGAATATTCTAAATAAACAAAATAGCTCTTATAAATTATCCCTCAAATTGTATACACAATATAAGAAACCAAATGGCACAAAATTTACACAGCCTCACATAACAGAAACTGTACCTGTATACTCAAATATAAACTCAGACAAAATACTAAGCAGGTTAATAGAGCAATTACTTATCAAACACTCTGAGTTTGCTGCTAAGGAATCAGGTTGGAGCCTATGTGGATCTCCACACAAGTTTTATATTAATATTTCTGAATTTAAACCACTACAAGGTTCTACATATTTGCCTTTACCTGCCAATATCAAAAACAAGAAAGCCGTGGTTAACATAGAAAATAATGATGAGAAATGCTTTTTGTGGTGTATTTTGGCTGCTTTGTTTCCAGTTTTAAATAATCCAGAGAGAATAAGTTATTATAAACAGCATGAACATGATTTTGATGATGCTATGGAGGGCTTAGAATATCCAATGTCTGTTCAGAATATTGATAAATTTGAAAAAAAAAAGGCCAGAGATATTAATGGTATGCCATTATCTATTAATGTATTTATTTGTTCTACTGGTCGTGGCAATTGCTTGATAGAATCTCTCAGAATCAGTACACTTGATGATGATTCTGCTGTTCCGATTGATTTGCTCTTAATTGAAGGAGATGGCACATACCATTACACTGATACACAGTCTTGAAGCTTTAGTCAGAAAACAACAAGGCAAATCCAATACAATATTCAAGTTGTGTAGAAGATGTTTGACTGCATTTGATGGTAGAAAAATAATAAATGGTGTTCGTGAACAGAATACAGAAATTCCTAAAAACATGTTAGTTGAACATCTAAAATACTGTGGCAACCATAAACCTGTTCAAATGGTTATGCCCAATCCAAATGAAAATGCCAAATTCAAAAAATTTGAAGCCTTGTTGGAACACCGAGCATATATAGTCTTTGATTCGAATCAAACCTCAAACCCCTTGCATTATGCAGCCCAGATCCTGATGAATCTTCAAGTACATCATACCAGTTACATGAACCTTCTAGTTTTTATTATGTGGTTGTACAAGATGGTGTTGTTAGTAAAGAATATTTATACATGGGACCAGATACCATCAAACAATTTGTACGTAAAATAGAAAATGAGTGCCGTTGCATAGCCTCTAATGTCTTATTAAAATCAAAACCTATGTTGCCTTTAACAAAGGATCAAATTGAAGATTTCAATAATGCAGAAAAATGCCCAGTATGCAATTCTAAATTTTCAAATACAAATATCAAGGTGCAACACCATTCCCATACAAATGGTAAATTCTTAATGGCTCTGTGTAGTAGTTGTAATATTAAGATCCAGAGACCAAAATTTATCCCGATATTTTGTCACGGGGCATTCAATTATGATTTTCATCATCTGATCAGGTACAAGGGGTTTGACAAGCAGAATTTAAATATTTTAGCAGAAAATGATGAAAAATATATAGCTATTAGCAAAATAATTAAAGTTAATGGTGTTCCTATTCACTTAAGATTTCTAGATTCATACAGAATTCTGTCGGCTAGCCTTGGCACTCTAGCCAGTCAATTATCTGATGACCAATTCAAAATTACATGTGCTATGTTTCCAAATCAGGACAAGAAATTAATTAGGCGAAAGGGTGTATACCCATATGACTATGTTACTGATTTTTCTAAATTTGATGAGTGTGCTCTGCCATCACAACAAGAGTTCTACAGTAAACTCAGGGCATCTGGAATCACTGATGAAGATTATCACCATGCCCAGTTGATGTGGGCCAACTTAAAATGCCAGACACTTGGTGATTATCATAAGGCATACTTGAAACTTGATGTGACTCTCTTAGCCGATATACTTCAGGCATTTAGAAAATCATCGATGGAAAATTATAAGTTGGATCCAATTTATTTCTACAGTGCTCCAGGCATAGCATGGTCTGCCATGTTTTTGAACACTAAAATGCAATTGGATCTGATCCAGGATCAGGACATGTATTTGTTTATGGAACAATGTATACGAGGGGCATGGTACAATGTTCTCAGAGATATGGTAGAGCCAACAACAAATATATTCCTGATTATGATCTATTACAACCATCAAACTATATACTTTATGTGGATGCCAACAGCTTGTATGGTTATGCTATGATGGATAAATTGTCATATGCAGGGCTTGAGTAGGTCGAAAATATCAATATTAAGGATCTTCAGGATTTTGATGTGACCGAAGTTAGCAAAGTCTTAAGGTTCAAGCACTCAAGATGGTTGAAGCCATACATTGATACAAACACCGAGCTTCGAACATGTGCAGTAAGCCAATTTGATAAGACCTTGTTCAAATTAATGGTCAATTCAGTGTATGGCAAAACCATAGAAAATGTCAGAAAACATACTAATGTTAAATTAGTTACTGACCCCAACCGGAGCAAAAAATTAATAGCAAAGCCCAACTTCAATTACAGAAGAATTTATGATGATAATCTGGCACTCTTTAATATGAAAAAACAAAGATTAAGTTTGATAAGCCTATTTATGTAGGGGCTGTGATATTAGAATTGGCCAAATTACACATGCTAATGCTCTATTATGATGTGCTGAAGCCTTTTTATAGTGATCGTGTGAAACTGATGTACATGGACACAGATAGTTTTATTCTTGATATTCAGACAGAAGATGTCTATCGAGATATATCACAGCCTGCATTGCTTAAATATTTTGATACCAGTGAACATACAAAAATTCAACCCCACAACAAAAAGGTGCCTGGCAAGTTAAAAGATGAGACACTTGGCGATGTTATTGTGGCATTTGCTGGGTTAAGGGCCAAGATGTATAGCTTCGAAACATGTAGTGGTACAGTTGCCAAAAAAGCCAAGGGCATTAGTAGAATAACTGTGGACAAAGAGCTCCAATTTAAAGATTATCTCAAATCACAGAGTTCAATCAGAACATCAGAATGCAGAATCCAGAGTGTGGATCACTTGTTGACCACAAATATTGTAAGAAAAGTGGCTCTGGACCCACATGATGATAAGAGATGCATTTTATCATGTGGTATACATACTTTACCATGGGGTCATTGTGATTTGATGTGGCAATCAATGCCCAATCACAGAGCATGATTTGAAATAAATAAACATGCCAATGAACTTATTTGGTTTCAAAAATCAGGCTATTATGGACTTGCCAACACCAGCATCTTCTCCTAATATACAATCTATGATATCTAAACTAAGTGGTTTGCTAATTATTCATTTGAATAGCATACTTACAGATATTGATGATAAAACAGGTAAAACATTGTACATATTTAACAATAACTTAAACCACTACCAATTACCTGTAGGTGGTTAATTACAATTTATTACAACCCCCGAGGGCGATGTCAAGGTTTCAGTAGGCAGAAATATTTATAGAATTAAGCACTCAAACATGGTTTCTGGCACTGTATATACTGTCTCTGCCGGTGATTGTTTATATATTGAGGTCCCGGGATATTATGACAAGCTTATACCTTTTTAATTAAGAATTAGATATTCTATAATAAATAACCACTAAAGCAAAAATGCCTAATGATATATTTGGCCATACAAGGCGCGAAGATCACAGTGATGAGATTCTGATGCTTGATGTCAGAGTAAAAAAATTAAGAAGTGATTTACAAGCTCTACAAACTACACTCAATGCCAGTCTTCAACTAGAGATTACCAATTTACAATCACAATGCATGGATCCTCTTCTTAAAATTGACTCAGAACTCAAATTGCTGCTTCAAAAATATACTGACTTAGCCACATTAGATAATTTTCAAAGTTTAGAGGAGGCTATAGCAGCTCTTTAAGCCAAATTAAAGACTCAGGCTACTAACTCTGAGCAATTGAAACAGCAACTAGAAGAGCAGATTGGTAGTGTCCAAACACAGTTCCAAACAATTGTCAAAAGCATAAAGTCACAAGAAGATTTTGATCTAGTAATTTCTACTCTAAAAGAACAGATTCAATCACTACAGATTCCTAATCTAGACCCTCTAAACAACGACATTTGTACTTACCTATCTGCTTCGCGGAACTATCTTTAAGGTGTATTCACATTTTTCATCTCTGAATCGGTGGGAAATTTAAACTAAAAAATTATTTTTGTTTGAAATTTTTGAGTCCAAATTTCCCACCGATTCTGTGCTCCGCCCCTGGGGTAGTTGACCTACCGCAGCCCCGCCTCCGCTCCGACTCCCCGGCTTTATCTATAGAGTCCCTGTTAAAGGCATGTTAGAAATTGGCCGGAGTCACCTGCCCCCAAATGAGCCGCAAAACTTTTAAATTTGAAGAAATCCGTTACATCACACAAAACACCTTCCAGATGTTAGACAATGCTACAGGAACTTATTATCGTAAGTAGTTTCTTGTGTAAAAATGAATAAATCTGTCTGGGGAATATCAGATTAGTACCGTGGTTTTAGCTTGTTCATGCATTCGTGTGGGGAGCTTTGTTATTTAATTCTAAGTAAAAAAATAAACATCACTGTTGTGTTTTGATGTTGAAAAAATTGTACATGGAAAGTTCTTCTGATACACAGTGTAGCACACTATGTAGAAGTGTAGAATGGCTAGCCATGTGTGTGTTTATTTAATTTTGATGTAAGCTTGTAAAAGTTCTGGGAAACCAGACGAAACATTGCAAGAAAAATGAAAACCACTAAGAAATGTTATTATATTATTATGCATAGACAATGCCTATTCATGATGTGTGCATGTCTACAATGTGAAACACCATGAAATGGTGCAAAATAAGAATTTTAAGTTTAATGGTGCACTACCAAATCCCATTAGGAGAGTTGTTTCTTCCAGTGTTGGCTGTGAAGCCAGGAATTCTTCCTCACAATTCTCAACAAACATAAGACATGATTGTTTCTTAATGTGTGTTCATTGTGTATTTCAGTATTTAACATTTATTGGTCACAGTCACAATACAGATAGGGAACATAAATGCATTGTAGTTTTTATTTTTCTCACTTGATAATGATTTTCTGTCACTTTTAGCTAATAGTGGTGATGAAGATGAAATGGTGATCACATGAAATAGTGTAAGGAATACAAAGAAACTTCCATCTGCAGGCTAGATCTAGAGCAAGGGAAGTTTGGTAACGAGGCTGTGATTTGACTGCTCACCTTGCATAGCTACCTAGGTGGTAGGAAATATAAAGTACAAAGTATATAATAGGATGAAGGTTTAAACAGCATTCCATTCATGTTACCATAGCCATTGCCAGATAAACTGCCGCAAAGGATATATTTATTATTTTCCTGTAGTTTACGGTTATTACAAGCATAAGAAAACAGTTTTTCTTTGTGATGTTTCAGAAAATAATTCTATAATGCAAGCAATGTATACATACAAGAAAAGGATATATTTATTACACACATACCAGTTCTATCCATTATCTGTTTTAACAGTGTGGTATTCACAGTGGCGGAGCATAACCTTTCCAACAGTGTAAGCCTATCATGATGAAGGTTATTTCCCGTTGTGCTTATTTTTGGGCTGACATGGTTAGTGATTTATCCACACACATCGACCCCCCCCCCACATTTTTTCAGAACACTTCCCTGGAATTTTTCACCAAATTAAAAATTCTGGATAAATCCCCGGGATTTGTGTTTTCATTGCTAGGCTGTGTATCTCCTACATTTTTAACTGATAATTAAGTCAGTCTTATTCCTATCACAATGAGTAACGTAACGATAAAAAAGATGCAAAGTTATATAAAATTAATAATAATAATAATAATAATAGTAATAAAGGAACGAAATCGAAAGGAAACAGAAAAATGCTGAATACTTTTTACAACCGCATAACCAAGTATCAGCTTCGTACCCTGAATCACAAAATCTGCTCACTTTATTTTTCGTTTCTGTTACTATGCCTGCTAGAGAAGGACATCCACGAGTTTCTTCTTGGCAGCAAAATCCTTGCTGGATAACGGTGTCTTCAACAAGTTCTCCACCCCACCGCACAATCACACTCATTTTATTCCATAATGCACTTTACTATCACTGCTTTCACACCACAGCACAGGGCCGACAGTCCACTTTGAATAGATGGAATTCGCAAAAGCAATACCTCGACAACAAGAACGGGGAAACAAAAAGAAACCAGATCCAAAATTGATCACTGCCCAAAGCAGTGATCTTTCGGACTGTGAGGGGAATATCCCTTTCGGATATAAATAAATTCCCTCTCTTGCCTTAAAATTTCCTATATTTAGTAAAAAAAAAAAAAATACAATATTAATTATAAAAGAAATGCTCACTAATTGTAGGGACATATCCAGAAATTTCTATCAAAGGACATGTAAGTGCTTTTTTAGGATACTGTAAAAGCATATCTATCACCTAAAAGATCATAAACAGGCTTTTCGAACGCTGCTTGAAGAGTATTTGAATCACGGACTACGTAATTAATAATATTTGATTCACATTTGACATGAGATTTGTAAAATTGGTTCAATCTTCAGCTTTCCTTAACATTTATTTATTTATTTATTTTTGCACTTTTTAGCTCAATTATTACCAGCTGAGTTCATACATAAACGGAAAACAGAGATCTTAATATTTCTGAAGTTTATGCTCTCCTACAAGCTAAAAACAGAAACAAGAATTTAGCACATCAATGTGTATCTAGTTTTCCCGTATCCCGCTCATTTTTTAGGTTTCTCCTTTTTCCCCTTCCTGTTAGATTTTTGCTTCAGAATTCCCTGTTCCTGGAAAAAAAACCTCCTTGAAGCACCACCGGCTCAAATTTCCTTTGCCGTCTACCATTCATACCCGACAAAGCTGGAGCCCCTCCTCTTGGAGGACCTGTGTCTCGCTGGCGCGTATTCAGTGAAGCCAACCCAAGCATAATGGTGCTAATCTCGCACAAGTTTAAAAAGTCGTTTGTAAGTTGGGGATATAAATAAAACAAGAGGGCCAGTTTTCGTTCTGGTTGAATTTTCTCAAACTTTTCACGTATAACGTCGAACCCATGCCGTTGGTTGAACCATTCGAATTTGTATTTATGTTTTTGTTATAAATTAATATTAATAATATGAAAATCACAGAACAATTTAGTAGTATGTAGCATAATTTCGGAGTTTAAACGACACCATGCATGTCTAGAAGAGGCAAGGCAAGGAGAGACTTCCTGAAATATGAATGTCAACCATTTTCACACATATGATTTCATTTCAGTCACATCAAATTGTTAATTATTGTAAGGGCGTTGCAGAAAAATGTTAACTTCAAATTGAATTAGTATATTTTGAGAAGGGAAATATACCAAAACCCCTGAAAAAAATACTTTGCTTAATCCTCCCTGGTGGAAAGAAATACTGCGGACGTCCATGAACAACACTTTTTCTAAATATGAGGTTTGCAACGCTGCTGTAAGCCTGTGGCCGTAGGTTTACAAACCTAGGGTTTGGTCCGCTCTTCTCCCTATATTCCTTGCTCTTCTCCATCCAGATACGGTGGGCGACGGTAGGCACTGCTCCTACGCGGTCAGAAATTTGTAAGGCAACATTCAGACGGCTTACAACTTTCCGCAAGCAGAAGGCGGGAGTTCCCATGTGCCCTCTGGTGCTGAAGTGTTGCAATCTAACAAATAGGATCTCGAAAACTGGTATCGGGCCAAGTTTAACTTTGAAGTTTTTACGAATTTTGCCATATAATTACACACATTTTACTAGAACTAATAAAGTGAAAGTCCGACTCACACGGCTTACATGGATGCTCCGCGCCTGAGTATTCAAGTCTGGTTTCAATTTCTAAATTAGGCATGCTCTTAATTTTGAATATTATGGTTAAATATATCGTACCAAACTAACATTAGAACATTATTTTTAGCTAGTTAAACGATTATTATAAGTGTTACCATTGGAAAAACTATATATATATATATATATATATATATATATATATATATATATATACACACACACACAGAGTGTCCGAAAAGTCACGCAACCGGTGTTTACGACCGTATAACGGAATAACGAAACGGAATGAGAAGAAACACTTTCTGCCAAGAGAATGCCCTGTACATTGGGAAAATTTAGAGAGACAAACATATGTAAGAACATGCATGTTTTAATAACAAATAAGCAAAGTGTTGCCAAAGGCGGAAAAAAAATATTTGCAAATCGTGTGTATCGATGCACAGAACTCATTGAGGTAAATTATTGCCACATTTCACAATACCAACGAACAATTTGGATGGCCATCTATTGAATTTGACAGAAAAAGAACTTTGATGAAGTTTCAAAAAAATTGCAGAAGGGAATAAATGGGCTGTTCCAAAAATCGATGTTTTCACAATATTACGAGGGACACTGGCAACACTGTTGCTGTCACGTGTCACTAACAGATGTGTTTCACCTCAGGCTATCACACTAAGGCACTTTTAACGACAAAGGAGAAAGTTGGTTATTCTCGAACATATGCAATAAATTACATACACCTTGCAACCCTGAAATGTGGGTACAGAAGAACGTGTTTCAATTGTTATGTTTTCTGTACCTTAGGTGGTTGCTGTTTGCCGCGATTTGCGTACAAGCGCTCGTGGCGATAGGTTCACTAGCAAAAAGCGGTAAATATCCGAAGGAGCAGCAATTCGCGAGTGATTGGATCAATTTCGACGACTTTATTGTCAACGTTACTTGCTTATAGTGTGTAGTGCAACGATTCAGTGTATTTTTTCCCCTTGGTGTGTAACCTAGACAGCGACCCATTAGATCACCATGGCTTCCGGCGGGCAGCCGGTTCCCACCCAGGATGCCGAAATGTTGGACCCGAGAGAGAGGACGGCTGCGGAAGGATTAGTCGACCTGGCCACAAAGGAGTTTCCATTAAACCAACATGATGATGACGTTCCCATGACAGACTCTGTACAACGCTCAGGTAAAAGGACACTGGACGAGGTGAGTAAAACCGAGCGCAATCAAGAGAAAATGTTCCGCCCCACTCAACCGGACCAACGACCCCCAACTCTTTGGTATTCGACCGACACCACCGGCCCATTTGTGGTCCTCTTAGAAGGACAGAACCAAAACATCGGTAAACTTTCTAGTGGCAGTTTGGGCAATAAATTCCGGAAGGCCAACATCCCCGTGTGTTTAGTGGAACAATGTGGCAAAAACAGGGTACGGGCCACCTTTAAAACAGCAGATACAGCAAACGCTTTTGTTCGGAACGGGACCTTTCTGGACTCCCTTGAGGTCCGAGCCAAAATACCACACAGCTTGATCCAAAGGGAAGGGCTAGTGTATGGGCTTGAATTTGACGTGACAGAACAAGACATCCTAGATGGCATCGACTCACCATTTCGGGTTACGTGCGCTAAACGCCTAAAGAAAAAAATCTGGCGAAAGGATGGCACTTTCCAACTCATGGACACCAAGTTGATCTGCCTTACCTTCCACGGCAAACATTTACCCGAAAAAGTGCTGATAAATAAGGAAATCTTAACAGTCAAACCGCGAGTACGATCGGTGTTACAATGCTCTGGCTGTTTCCGTTATAATCACTCTCAAGTTGAATGCCGGTCTAAACCACAATGTGCTAACTGTGGTCAGGAAAGACACGGGGAAGAATGCTCCAACCCCCCTCACTGTAGCAACTGCAAGGGCCCCCATGGGGCACGTGACCGCAAATGCGATTTCTGGCAAAGAGAACAAACCATTCAAACTCGCATGGCGGAAGAAAATATTTCCTATTATGAAGCAAAGGCCAAACTTTTCGGCACCTTCCACCCACCCCTAACTCGGGAAGATATTTTGAATCCCATGCTCAACAAGCGTGACTTCCCCAAATTGTCTCCCACACCCAACTCGACCCCCTCGAATGGAACACGCCAACTCGGCGCTTGGGATAACCCCTTTCATACATTACAGAAGCACTTTGCATCTGAACCTCCCACCCCAAGTGGTCGTCAGACCGCCACGCCGCAGGCAGTGGAAACAGTTCGCTCCAAAAACAAAATTCACCCCCGCCGCTGGACTGGCAAGTCTAATACTCCTGTGCCCCATTCCTCCTCGAAGGAACAACATGCAGATCTACAAGTCAAGGCATCCAGCACCAACGTTGAAAAAACAAGAACAATTTCTAGTTCATCGACATCAGAAGATGAATTCACCCCCTCTCCCCCCATCGGGCGTAACGCTCATCCGGCCCGGAGGGCCCCCCTGGACCCGGCATCATCGCCGCCTTCGGAACCACTGCAAGTTCACCATTCCGACCAACAAACGATCTACAAATCACTCTTGGACCTCGTAACAACCTTATGGGCATCAGTGCTCCAAATATCAAACATACGCGAACAAAAGATTCTCATCCAGCAAATACAAGCCCTCACGACCCAACTGTTATCAATAATAGAAGGCTGATTACCTATCCATTTTTGTTTCTCTTTCCTCTTCGTTTTTTCTTCCCCCTTTTTTTTTCGTTTTCTTATCCTCTCGACAAAATGAAGATATTACAACGGAAGCCCGCCTATTCCGGCATAGACCGCCTCCATGAGTCTCTCTCCCCTTTTTATTTTTCCTTCCTTCCTCCCCCTCCATGTCATTTCCTGTTATTATTCAATGGAACGTCCGCAGCTTTTCGGCCAGAAAATGTGAATTACAGAAACTTGTGGCGGATTATAAACCGCATCTCCTTAGCCTACAAGAGGTGAAAGGAACTCGATACGAGAACTACAGACTCCCACATTTCATCTCTTACGGTCCCCCTTTCCCCGCAACACAACGAGGTGTTGCTATTTACGTCCATGAAAATATTCCACATTCCCCCCTCTCCCTTCCTTTAATTCATCAGTTTAATGTCGAACTTGTTGCCGTACGCATTCAGTTTCATCAACACCTATTCACACTCCTCTCCCTCTATATTCCTCCCCATCACTTTTCGCAGAATATCCCTTTATCCACCCTCACCGACCTTCTCGCCTTACTCCCAGGACCCTATCTCATAACCGGTGATTTCAATAGCCATAACCAACTGTGGGGCAATGTCCAGACCGATAGATTAGGTTACAACATTGAAAATTGGATCTTTGAGAACGACTTTATTATAATGAATGACGGTACCCCCACCCACTACCCACACAATGGTTCCTGCCCGACTGCCATCGATTTAACAATAGTGTCCCCAAACCTCTTTTCTCATATCAACTGTACAAACGATTTAGACTTACGAGGGAGTGATCACACGCCGATATTTATTTGTTTACCAAATACCTTTCCGACTACAGGCGTGACTGACATCCCTGTCCGTCGATGGACACGCGAGTCTATTAATTGGAATACCTTTCGTTCATATTTCCTTAAATTATACTATACGGATGATATACCCTCTCACCGGACAATGACGTATACCAAATTCCTCCAAATGATTACGTTAGCGCTTGATCGGAGCGGTACGTGCCAAAAATTCTTTTCCATTGACCGATTCCCTAAGATTCATTGGTGGAACAATCAGTGTGCCGCCATAAAAAAAAAAAAAAAAAAAAAAAAAAAAAAAAAAAAAACGCACTCACAAAATTTTATGCCAAACACCCCACGCCCGAAACATGGCAGGAGCTCCACAAACTACAGACGCTCGCAAAAAATACATATACTAAAGCCAAATGACTGGCATGGAAACTCTTCTGCCAGTCCCTCGATGTGACTCTCCCCATAGGAAACATTTGGCGTAAATTCAACTCATTACGACACCCCCATATTCCCCGCCCCCGACCGCTCAATAATGCCTGGGAAGCGGAATTTATGGACCTCCTCACACCCCCTACGGTTACCTTACCTCTCCCATCCCTAGCCCCGACAAACTTTTCCTTTACAGCAGATTTCCCTGCTGTTACAATCTCGGAACTTCAACATATCCTAGAGAATACCCCCTCTACTGCCCCAGGACATGATGGCATCACTTACGACACCCTCAAACACCTCCCAGAACAAGGACTCAATATCCTCACGGCAATCTTCAACTCTGTTTACCGTAGGGGTAAAATCCCGCGAGGTTGGACCCAACATGTTGTCATTCCAATATTAAAACCGACGAAACCAGCTACCCATGCGACGTCTTACCGTCCTATTGTTCTTATACCAGTAATGGCTAAATTATTCGAAAAAACTTTACAACACCGAATAACTTGGAATTTAGAGAAACGAAACTTTTTTCCTCCCTCTCAAATGGGTTTTAGAACCGGACTCGGCAGCCAAGATGCTATCTGTACCCTTACAGTGGCAATTCAGAATAGCCAAATCTTGCGTCAATATTGCTTTAGTTTATTCATGGATATTGCTCACGCCTACGATTCGGTCCACATTCCCATATTATACCAAATACTTGCTACTCTTCACATTCATCCGGGGGTAGCTCAATTAATATGGCACTTATATCACGAACGAATATTGGTTTTTTGGTTCTCCCATAACGTTACGGGACCACGATTAATTCGGAGTGGTGTCCCCCAAGGCTCCCCACTCAGCCCAATTCTTTTTAATATATACACACAATACTTGCATCAAACACTAAATTCTAATCATCATATACTGCAATATGCTGACGATTTCTGTTTTTACAATAGCACATCAGATGCCACTCGAGGCATCTTAGACCTACGCAAATTTATCATTCAATTACGTGATCAATTAGAGCTCCGCGGTTTATCATTTTCCCCGGAGAAATCACAGATCATTATTTTCAATCCGTATATGCTTACCCGCTATCCCAATACATTAACTCATTTACATCAAATTCCGGTGGTCCAAACCTGTAAATACTTAGGTATCCATTTCGACCGTACATTAACTTGGCAACCGCATCTTACATATTTGCACACAAGAGGGAAAAAATTGATCAACATTTTGAAAGGGCTTGCCACTACCAAATGGGGGGGCCACCCCTCCATTATGTTATTATTTTATAAGAATTGCTTCCGCTCACTTTTCGACTATTCGGCGCTCGTACTGGGAGGGATGTCTGATCGCTGGCTCCAAAAAATGGATATCTTACAGCGACAGGCACTCCGACTTTGCCTCGGACTAATGGCATCTAATCCCAATGTGAGCGTTTATGGAGAGAGTACCGAACTGCCTCTCTCCTTCCGATACCAATATTCTACCACGAAATACATATTGAAAACATGGGAACGACACCCTCACCCCTTCAATACCGTATTCGCTATTCAACGCCAACTGAATGCAACTCTAAACCTCGATCGCTCTCGCCCTCGGCTTTTCTTTTTATCTTGTTATAATATTGATAGCGACGCCTACCATCTCAGCTTTACATTTACATCCCCTTTGATATACACTCTCCCAATACTCATCGCCCCTCTCCCTAATATTAACTTTACTGATTTCGGTCGACATGAATATTACAAAGAACTCTGGCCCGACCATAGTTTTATCTACACAGACAGGTCCAAAAATGCCGACCGAGTTGGATGTGCCTTTTATGTCCCCCAATACAATGTTGTACGACAATTTTCCCTATCGTCAGAAGCGTCTATCTATTCGGCAGAGTGCTATGCCATTTATCAGGCCTTGATCCACGCTCGTGAAGCACAATACACGCAAACTTTAATTCTCACAGATGCCCTCAGCGTATTACTCACGATCGCTCGTTGCGGTAAGGATGCTTATCGGTTGCAACTCTTTCCCATCTTAATTTTACAAGAGTACTTTCACCTCCAAAACAAAGCCCAACGCGTACAGTTTACCTATGTCAAAGCGCATAGCAATCTTAATCCCCACCAAAACCTTGTGGATCATTATGCCAAAACAGCTGTGGACGTTCCTTTCCCCTCTCCAATCCGACTCGCCTATACTGATCTTCTCCCACGGGTCAAAAAAAAAATTCACTCTCAGTGGGAAAATTGGGTTCATGACTCAGTGGCAAAAACCACTACTTACAAATGGTTTTATGATACACTCCCTATTCGACCTTGGTTTCATCATTTAATAATGCCTCGTGAAGTGATCACCTGTATCCTACGCCTTAGAACGGGACACGTGACCACAAACGAGCATCTGGCACGCATTCACCAAACTCCCTCTCCCAATTGTACCTGCGGAGAACATAAACAAACCCCCACCCACTTATTTTTCCAATGCCCGCTATGGAACACACAACGCCAGGCACTTTTCCACAGACTCCTTCGACAAAAGGTTGCTTCTCCTTTCTCCTTGCCCACTCTACTTTCATCTCCTTCCCCCTCTACTATGTGGATTCTCTATGGATTTGCTCGACAGTGCGAACTTCGCTTTTGATTCCAGCCCTCATCATTACTGTATTATAGTGACAGTGAAGTGAAGTGTAACACAATATTGTGCTGTTCATCTTAGTGCGCGAACTACTAGCCCTCAATGTTCTCAGACCGTTGCCCAAGACTGCTATCATTCAAGCGGTGAGGGGCATGAAGAAGAAGAAGAAGAAGAAGAAGCTGCTTGCCGCGAACGGCATTCCAGATTGTGTCTACTTATGCTGAATGCTGAAGTCGTGTGTGTGCAGAAGCGTGCGGTAAGGAAAGGCGGGGCAAGCGCCGCTTGCGTTGTTTTTTAAAACACTTTTGATATCTTAAGTCCGTGTTTTTCAATGCCTTTATATACCTTAGAATGGAATTTATTTACTATAAGATATTTACATTACAGAATTTTCATTTCCCCTATTTCCTGTTCTATTGGCTTGAAACATAAACCGGCTGCACCCTTGACGAAGCTGGGCGATGCGGCAGGATTGACCGCGTTAGAGGAAGAGGACTGCTCGCCTTTCTCCCCGCTTTTCGAGTGACTTATGCAGTTCTTGCATGGTCACTGTCCATCCCCGTTCACGAAGAAAAAAGGCCGAGGGCAAGCGACACCAAGACCGCATCTGTCTTTGGCAAGGGTGTTGGAAAGAATTCGTCCACACGGGCCACAAGTGTTGCTAACTTCCAGAATTTTCTGTGCATCTGTAGCACCACCTCACGCGGTACGATTTTCATGTTTGACACTCTATAGTAATTAACAAATTACATTATGAAGCTAGCCAGTGATCACCAGTCGTATATGCTATTTATAAGAAATGAAATCACAGCCGGTACTTGAACATAACCGTCATGTAGTAAGTTACTCGGAAATATGGAGGGTATGTAACACTGCAACTGCAGGTAGGGTGAAACGGAAGAAGCGTGGGTGCTGGGATGCGTGTTGTTTTTTACTGTGATATTGTGCTGTGTTTTTCTGTTCTTCGTGTAGTGTTTTTGTACCTGATGTAAAAGTATGATTCTACATTGAAAATTTCCGCCATGGTTGACATACCAGACGAGCCATCGATTTGCAGTGTTGCAGGTAATGACTTGATTATTAGGGGCCTTCTTTCAAAACCATTCAGTTGGAGAACATAAGGTGAAAGGTTGGAGCTTGTGAACCATGAGCGACCGTGTCCTGAATTGTTCATAACCAAACCAACTAAGAAAGATGGGAAAGTTTTCATTAGGCAGCTTAAAACATCTCAGTACAACAATATTATCTGGTTATGTGGCAGCAATGATCTTAATAAATTATTTTGTTCGCCATGCGCAGGGATGGCGACAGGGGTGGGCACGGGTGGGCAAGCGCCCACCCAAAAATTCCTGTGCCCACCCGATTGCCCACCCTATCAAATTCAATAAGCACATATACTTGGATATATACAGGCTGATTCTAAAGGTATAGTACAAACGAAAACCACAGATACCTCCCATGAAATAGAGACGAAAGTTCCCCTTCCACTTTGCCGAGAGATGCCTCCGTGAGGAGCTAGACAACGCCGAAAACGTGTGAAAATGAACTTCACATCTCTGTACAGCCAGTACCAGTGAAGATAGAAAGGCGGAACAAACGAAGTCAAAAGGAACACCAAAGTCGCCCATCCGAAAAACACTAGGCGGCAGCTGCGCAACGCATGCGCATGGGGTTCCACAAAGGAAATAGTAGTGTCCCGCAAGACAAGTGAAGGGAAAGGGTAGCGATCGACAACGGTAGGGACAAAAGAAGCAATGAAACATGAAGTAACAATTGCACAGCGGGAAACAAACACCATGACTGAAGCAGTGCAGTCGAGAAAAGTAGTGCGGGGTTGCAGAACCACGGGAGGACGACGTAGGATGTAAAAACACACCGAGAATGCAAGCAAAGTGGTCCGTGACACTCGACAGGCAACAGACGCGTACATGGTTCGGGGCAGAAATGGCGGCGTTGGCGGTGCAGCGCAAGGGGAGTCCCCAAAACACAGTGGGGAGACACCGCAGCAAGAACAAAGCACGGTGCTGCAAAAGAGAAAGAGGACCGGACGGGGAATGGTACCTGCCAAGGAGACAACAAATGCGGGACGAGGGATTCCCCGTAGCAGCACCGAGGGGATGTCACACAGAGGTCGTGCGCCAGCAGGACAAACACAGCAACTACGGGCACAGGAGGTTATTGCTAATGAAAGGTGCACGTACAGATAGGACCACGTACCCCGTACTGACGTTGTAACAAACGTCGCGATGAGGCCCAATTAGCCTCTTAGAAATGAAGCCAGAGGCACATCGCTGGGTGGGAGCGGGCGAAAGGCTGCTGGAGTGTGGTACGGACCCCACCACTCCGTACGGTGAACGGCACTAATGGACGAGGTCGGAATGTTTCCATCCCGATCACCAGGTCCACCGTTCCCAGACCTGACGCGGCTGCTTGCTTCCGAGCGCAACCCCAGCCGAACAACTCGAGTCCCTCCTCGGCCGCAGCCTTCCGCTCCGAAACCAAGCGTGGCCTCACACCACCGCAGCCGCACACTGCCGCGTGGGTGTGAGACCGGGCCGAGCAAGGCTGGACAGATAAACTGCGTGGGACAATCGTGTAATGAAGCTACGTGGGGGTATGCACGTCTGTTCAACTGCTGGGTTACCCCACACTGGTGTACACAAACACCACACGATCGTACGTAGTGCTCCCCGTCGGCTCGAGCAAGACGGACGAAGTACGTGTTGTGGGTGAATGGGGCAAGAATGAAGGACGCTACATGTGTTCCACGATGACAAGGCCCCAGAGTACATGGCCCCACCTGACGGCAGTGGTGAGGTAGTGAAGAGCACAGGCACGGGTGGCTCAGGAACGTCAGCTGATTGTACCACAGCGCCGTGCGGACGTGTGGGCTGATTGGAAGTGCAGCGTCAGGGAGCGTGTCAGTGAAAGAGTCGGTGCGGTGGTGGTGTGCTTGACGTACAACAATTGAGTACGTTGTTTCGAAGCCGTTGTGACCAGCGTGTGTGTGTGTGCCACCTGTGCACTGCAGTACAGTATTCCATAATTGGCACTATCGTCACCGTACCATGGAACGCTACACATTTGTAGAACTGAGGGACATGCATTTTGTCTACGGCCTTGCAGATGGCAATGGCCGAGCAGCTGCACGCCTTTATCGCGGACGGTATCCGGAGAGGCGACAGCCCGACAGCAGGTTGTTTTCGAACGTGCACCGTACCCTTGGTGAATCGGGTGTGTTACGTGCAGGCCATCATGTCGGTCACCCAAGACATGTGCGCATCGCGGCGGTCGAGGAGGACGTACCTGCTCGCGTGGACGACACACCGTCCACTAGCACCCGTAGCATTGCACGTGCAGTGGGAGTATCACAGTCGACAGTGTAGCGTGTCCTTCATGATGATCTGCTGTATCCCTATCATCCACAGCAAGTCCACGCGTTGCAGGCTGGGGATTACCCACGACGTGTGGAATTCTGTCAACGACTGTTGCAGTTTTGTACCGACGATCCCCGTTTTTTTGCGCCATGTGCTTTTCACGGACGAGGCAACATTCACCCGTGAGGGCATCTTCAATTGCCGAAACAGCCATGTGTGGGATTATGAAAATCCACATGCATCAGTCGAGGTGCACCATCAGACCCAGTTTGCAGTGAATATCTGGGCAGGTATCATCGGTGAACAGATTATCGGTCCATACCTGCTGCCACCACGTTTAAATGGCCGCCTCTATCGCACCTTTCTTGCATCAGTCCTTCCAGAGCTGCTAGAAGATGTACCCCTCAACGTGCGACATCGTATGTGGTTTCAATTGGATGGAGCGCCTGCACATTTTGATGGCACAGTGCGAACCCTTTTGCACCGTACCTACCCACAGCGCTGGATCGGCAGAGAGGGCCCCGTCCCCTGGCCCGCCCGTTCGCCTGACCTCACACCAATGGATTTCTTCTTGTGGGGCCATGTGAAAACACTCGTCTACGAGACCCCGGTGCCTGACAAGGAAACATTGGTAGCGCGGATACTTGCAGCATCGGCCGAGGTGTGTACCAAGCCAGGGATTTTTGATAGGGTTCGCCAGAATTTCCTGTGACGCTGCAATGCCTGCATTGAATGTGGTGGTCGTCAATTTGAGCAACTTTTGTAACAACGTCAGTCCGGGGTACGACTACGTACTACGTACTATTCCTATCTGTAAGTGCACCTTTCATTAGCAATAATCTCCTGTGCCCGAAGTTGCTGTGTTTGTCCTGCTGGCGCACGACCTCTGTGTGACATCCCCTCGGTGCTGCTACGGGGAATCCCTTGTCCCGCATTTGTTGTCTCCTTGACAGGTACCATTCCCCGTCCGGTCCTCTTTCTCTTTTGTTGCACCGTGCTTTGTTCTTGCTGTGGTGTCTCCCCACTGTGTTTGGGGACTCCCCACGTGCTGCATGTGTTTGTTTCCCGCTGTGCAATTGTTACTTCATGCTTCATTGCTTCTTTTGTCCCTACCGTTGTCGATCGCTACCCTTTCCCTTCACTTGTCTTGCGGGACACTACTATTTCCTTTGTGGAACCCCATGCGCATGCGTTGCGCAGCTGCCGCCTAGTGTTTTTCGGATGGGCAACTTTGGTGTTCCTTTTGACTTCGTTTGTTCCGCCTTTCTATCTTCACTGGTACTGGCTGTACAGAGGTGTGAAGTTCATTTTCACACGTTTTCGGCGTTGTCTAGCTCCTCACGGAGGCATCTCTCGGCAAAGTGGAAGGGGAACTTTCGTCTCTATTTCATGGGAGGTATCTGTGGTTTTCGTTTGTACTATACCTTTAGAATCACCCTGTATGAATGATTCAATAAATAAGTGTATTCTGGTGTTCACAACATGTACATTTTACTTGTGAATATTATCTATGCTAGAAATGTTCACATATCATCTTATATAAAGCCAATTTTCTCATTAGAAAGTGAAAGTAATTACTAGAGCTATTGAAACAAAAACTGTGATCAAATGAATACTTCCATGATTAAAAGCAGCTAGTAGGCTTTGGAGGCTCAAAATTATGCAGGGTATGATCAAGATTAGATCAGAATTTAGGGTAAACTTGAGGACTGCAGCTCCGGGCCTTCACTGGGTAAGATTGCTTTGAAAAGTACCACATAATGAAAGAAATTAGGTACTTCGGATGTGGTAAAAAATATAATAACAAACCACACCATGTAACTTGGCAAGAAGTTATAACTGAAACTGTATAGAGGGGATTGGAGTGAGGCCTTGGTGCTGTAAGCTCCGGGCCTCCACATACGTATATAAATCCCAGCCTGGGTATGGTTAAAATAATCTCCAAATAAACAAATAAAAACATCATCTTAGCGTTAATTCTCCAGCAACACAATAAATTATTTCGACTTTTTAAATATTATTATTATTATTATTATTAGAATAATTTAATCAAGAAGACTTAGATGGACAGGCCACGTGACACGAATGGCAGAGGAAAGAAAAGTTTACAGGATTTCTTGTTGGGAAACCTGATGGTAAGAGACCAATAGGAAGGCCAGACGAAGATGGAGGGATAACGTTGAGATGGACATAAAAGAAATTGGTAAGGATAGGAAAGATTGGATTGATCTTGCCCCGGATAGAAATAGATGGAAGGCCTGTGTTTCTGCACCCATAAACCTTCGGGTTGCTAGAGAATATAGTATAGTTTTAATTAGCTCTGCATTGAAATTCCAGAAGTGTACTTCTTTTTTATTTCATTACAATTTTTATATACCTGTCATCTTCAAATATCAATATGGTATACGAAATATCAACTTTATATTCGTTCTACTAATAAGAACGAATCACAATAATCCCTACAATACCGAAGTGAATACATTTTAATAAACCACTTATGTATGGAAAAAACTACAGAATTATTCAATTGCTAATGACTGGCTTATCATATATATCCTCTTTCGACACACAAAGTTTGCCACACGAATGTCGACAGAATCTGCAGATGCAGCTGAAGTAAAGAAAAAAAGTTATGTCACGAAGTATCCAGAAGACGATTTTGTTAGTTTGTTTTTAAGCCCACTTCTATGCTCAGATGGGCTAATCGGGACTAAACCTACAGTTTAACGTGTAGTCCGAATCAGTGTGCATTGTTCTTCCACCAGAAGAGGGGGAGTTCAACACATGACGTCTTCATTATAATGCGACAGCGTTATGCCATTGGGAAAAAAATATACAGAAAGAACTCGCACCAAACGTGTCATTTTATCACCACAGAAGATGCTTCCATTTTAAGAGGGTGGTTGCCTGAGACAAATTGAGACTTTCGGAAAATAACTTCATTGTTCACGGAATTAGCTGCCTTGATCCACTAATGAAACGCTGTGCAATTGAAACTACCACCTCAACTTTCTAAGAGGTACGAGCTAATGAGACTCCATTTTTGGAAGAGACATTCTGACACTCAAAATACAAACCCTCATAAATTATTACTTTGACAGTGGTTCCAGGCTCCAGGGACTCGTTACCCTGAAAGAATTAAGTTTCCAGGGTATGCTGCACAGGTTGACATTCTAGTGTATTCGAAATGGTCACGCCATACAACCCAAGTCATCTATAAAAAATATATGAATTATTGCTGTTACGGTGATCAACTTCGATGAATTCCTTGTGTCCTAAATCATTTTGTTACCTCAAAAAAGTTCATGTAACCATACGTGTTGTGTTGCTTCTCCCGCATTAGATACATGAGAGTTCAGAAAACGAATAGCAACTTAGCTAATAATCTCTTCAATTCTGAACAGATTTTTCAACCTCACTTGTTTATTACATATGAGTGATATTTTGTCAAAATAGCCTTTCATTAGCCTAGGAATAATACTTCATGGACAATGAACAAAGCATTGGATTTCCGTGTGTGTTTTAAATCATTCCTAATAAGACGTTCATTTTAATCCAAACATGCAGTGGCGGCGATTAGGAGGAGCGGGAAGTGGGGGATGCAGTACCCCCGCCACATATTGCCACTTTTTGCACCCGCACTATGGCCTCTTTATGCTAAGCCTTTTCTACCAATAAAAAGTATATTGTCCTTGCCCCTCAATGTTGGCACCCAATCGCCACTACTACAAACATTCAGATAGATTTCTCAGTTGTACAAACCTTGTAAGCTAAGAAAAGTAACCCCCAAGGAGTTTATAGTCAAAAACTCATACGATGAAAATACTATGCTCAGGAACATGTCTTCAATTACGAGAAACTTCACGATTGTCTACCATCGCACTTTCTATCACTGTCGCTCCGGCTCCCGTGGCGGAGTGGTTAGCACATCGCGCTACGACGCGGTCCTGGGTTCGAATCCCGGCCTGGGCATAGATGTTTGTGAGTGAGTGTTCATTCATCAATTTCATCATGTCATCACTCATCCCCATCTTCGCAAATTAGCCAAAAGTGGCACAAAAAGCGAAGTAAAATAAAGCAAATAAATCAACCAATCAAATCAATCTATCACTGTCGCCGAATACATAAAATCAAGTATGTGTCTTGTATTTGCAACACAACCTTAAACCTAATTCACATTTATTTCACTGTATTAACATGCATGAAATAATGTGGTTAGAATGTATGGCTGCACATGCTAAACACTTCCTTGAAATAATTGTGTACATCAGAGACAAAGCGAAAGGAAATGGAACACGATGGGAGGATAGATTAGAAAAGAATAAAGAGGAAAAAAGGAAAAGATGTAAGAGGAGAATCGGGAGTGTAAGAGAGAGGGTGATACATACGACTTACATACACATATACACTACCGTGCGTCCATTTCGATCTGCAGCCGAGAGATCGGGAGAAGCGTGGCGGGCGGCGCTGACGGAGATGCCGACATTTGCGGCCTGAAATGCCCGCTTATTTTTATGGACATATGCAGACATTTATATAAATATTGCAAAACGAGCACTAACCTGTGTTATAAGAGTATGGTTTTAATTTTAGTAGCGTAGTGGCTGTATGTGCTGATGATTTTGACACTCCCATCTCCTGTGAAACACGGCGTAGAGGTTTGTTTGGATAACTTTCTAACGCTGCCCCAATTTCATCGAGTTCATCGAGGAAGCTCACGAAAACCATTGACTTTTAATGGTTTCGTCGGCAGCGTAATCTTGATACAGTGTTGCACATTCGAAACCTCCAAACGATCCCCATCGACACAAAACTCTTTCAAGGATATAAACTTAAGCAGGACGTTGCTGGTCAAAACTATGATTAAAATGTTTTATTATCTGTGACTCTTATCGTCACTTCTAAAGCGTATTTTTTTGTGTATATAATTGCAGAACTTGGATGAATTACAGATGATGAATTATAACCCAGGTTAGTGCTCGTTTTACAATATTTATATAAATGTCTGGATATGTCCGTAAAAATAAGCGAGCATTACAGGCCGCAAATGTCGGCATCTCCGCCAGCGCCGCCCGCCACGCTTCTCCCGATCTCTCGGCTGCAGATCGAAATGGACGCACGGTATATATGGTCTTACATTTATACTGCCCACCCTAATCTATCAATATGGCGCTTCTGCCCACCCAGTCGAAAATTTCTGGCGCCGTCCCTGGCCATGCGTTTTATTCAGTACAAATGTAGGACCATGGAACTCAGTGGCGTGCCCCAGGGGGGTGGTTGATGTGGGTTATAACCAGTGACGTGCGGTGACGTCGACACTTGGGGTAGCAGTCAGTGGCGTGCTCAAGGGGGAGGGGTTGGTGTGAGTCACACCCCTTCTCCCTTTAGGGCCAATATTCCTTCAAAAAAGAAGAATGTCAATAACAGGAAAAGATTGCAAAATTATGAATGAGTACTAGAAAAAAGTACACGTAACCCCCACCCACATTCGAAAATAAAAAAAACTATTTGATTTGACTCTAAGCCAGAGATCCTGGGTTCGAATCTCGGATTGGCCATTTGTGTTCTTTGTGTGTGTTCCTTCATCTATTTTGTTGTACCAAAGGTGGCGGAAAAGCGAAGTAAAATAAACCAATTTGAGCAATCAATCAATGATTTGATTTCATTTTTGTTATTTAGCGTCGTTTTTTTGTCACATTTGGTTAATTGTGAAGATGATAGGATGAAACTGATGAAGGGACGAGCACAGGGAACGCCCATGCCCAGGTCGGGGTTCGAACCCGGAACGCCTGGTGTCGTAGCGCGCTGTGATAACCACTCCCCCGCGCTTGGTTGATTTGGTGACAGGAAACAAAACACAACACACTTTTTTGTAGTTTCTTCAATGATATTCATTTGACTTTTTGAGTTCTGAGATACATTTTTCATTCCAAATTATTTCATTATTCACTGCAACACATAGGACAAGAATGCGCACTCATCACGGGTTCGAATCCTGGTCTGGATTGTTCATATGAGGTCACTTCACCAATTTCATCATATCATCATCACTCAATCCTCATTTTCGCGATAACCAAATGTGGCAGAAAAGCGAAGTAAAATAAACCAAACCAACAACAATATGAACACGCGTTCTCTTGTCCAAATAAATACATCCGTATTTATGACTGTTACAGGCCAATATATTAGTATATTTAAATAAAACACTACTAAAACGAGAGTCAGAGAGAGCCTGAACACATATTTGTAATTTAATCATTATATATTCCATATTTGAAAAAGAAAAAAAGAAAGAAAGCATAACATTATTGTCTGTACATAACACGTTCCCATTTCATAAATAATAAAACTACATCCCATATTATACATACGCACATATTGTACAACGTGTAAAAGGTTGTGTAAATACAGAGAACATAAGTACTGCAGAAAATTTTACCCTGTGTTCTTTAGAGGATTTACAAAAAAAATTATGAGAAACCAATCCCCTATCTGTCCTATAGGAGATAGACTGGGGGACCTGATAGCCTGGGCTTTCAACCATTGCAGCGGGGGGTGTGGGGGCAAGGGAAGTAGAGGTCGAAATCTTCCTTTTCCTTGGGCCGGCCGTTTCTACCTGGAAACTGGCCTGGCTGAAGAAGAGCGAGCTAGGGTATCCAGCCTGCTTTGCCCGCGGAGAACACCGATGGACGAGAAGTGCGTGGAAAAGAAGGTGTTGCATATGAGCTGTGGTGGCTTTAACAAGACAATAAATATTGTGATTTGAATATAATTCGAGATGTGAGATTGATTGATCTATCTCTGCTAGACTAGCTACTCCTCAGTGCACGTCACTGGTTATAACCCCCCTTTCGCCAAGTATTCCTAAAAAAGAACGTCAAAAGTAGGAAAATATGACAAAATGAGGGCTGACTACTAAGAAAAAGTACACATAAACCCTCCCTTTCGAAAATCCTGAGCACGCCACTGATGGAACTGTACAGGCTACGGTGAGTGACTTGAGCAATTTGTATAATGCAGTGCAAAGACATGAACGTTCGCAGAATCACATCTGCGCTTGCATTAAGTAACTGAAGACAAGTCATGATTCATAATTAGCCAAGTAAGAAACCGAAACCCGTCCGTTTATTTAATATCAAAACTTTATGCTAATAGGATGTTTCTTATTTTCAGGGTTAAAGAACGTAATTTAATTTACAGTTGCCTTCAAATATCAGGTAAATCATAATTTTCTTCATGGTTGGAATTTAAAAGTTATATCGAAAGGCTGTTTTCCTTCTTTAAAAACCGTGCAGCGAAGATTTGATTTTACGGTATGTATGCACATCACACACTCAAGCCCGATAATTCACCATTAAGCACATTATTGTAAATGGGGATGTGTCTAGGCCTATATTATATTTGAAATTGTTATAATTAACCGAAAAGAAAAATTCACCCATCGCTTGTCTATCACGAAAGGTCACGGCACGCCCCTGTGTGTGTGTGTTTCAAAATGCCATATTCTACACAGGAAAGAGTGTTTATTGTTGAAGAATATATCCGAACATCGTCATATTCTTGCGTAAGAGAAGCATTTAGGGATACCCACGTTTCAGGGTTGCAAGGTGTATGTAATTTATTGCATATGTTCGAGAATAACCAACTTTCTCCTTTGTCGTTAAAAGTGCCTTAGTGTGATAGCCTGAGGTGAAACACATCTGTTAGTGACACGTGACAGCAACAGTGTTGCCAGTGTCCCTCGTAATATTGTGAAAACATCGATTTTTGGAACAATCCATTTATTCCCTTCTGCAATTTTTTTGAAACTTCATCAAAGTTCTTTTTCTGTCAAATTCATTAGATGGCCATCCAAATTGTTCATTGGTATTGTGAAATGTTGCAATAATTTACCTCAATGAGTTCTGTGCATCAATACACACGATTTGCAAATATTTTTTTTCCGCCTTTGGCAACACTTTGCTTATTTGTTATTAAAACATGCATGTTCTTACATATGTTTGTCTCTCTAAATTTTCCCAATATACAGGGTATTCTCTTGGCAAAAAGCGTTTCATCTCATTCCGTTTCGCTATTCCGTTATACGGTCGTAAACACCGGGTTGCGTGACTTTTCGGACACTCTGTATAAAAGAACTACATTTGACAGATCTCATTAAATCCAGTCAATATTTTTAAATTAACAAAGACAAGAACTTTAATTTTCAATCAACTTCTGATTTAAACAGCAGTGGTGAACACTTCATATACCCAGGGTTAGTGTATGCTATCCTGGTGTAATGGTTTGGTGTTTAACACATTGAGTGTGAAAACAATGATAATGTGTCATGAGATGAATAGGCTTGCTCCCGGAACAGCTGGTAGTCTCTGCTGATCTCCTTGACAAATTTGTTATCTCTTAAAATGAGGAGATGTAGTATTATATTTTTTTAATATATATTCATTATCATCTTTTTATTTTCATTTGGTATGCATTTGTCGAGTGAAGAAATTTGCTGTTGCAAACCAAACAATTACACTTCAGAATATGTGATAACAGGTATGTGTTTCCAGGAGTTTGTTTTTGTGTCATCCATATGTGTTTGTGATGATCCCTTTATCGCTCTCATCTTATCATCACTCATCTCCACCTTCGTGATTAGCCAAAGTTGCAGATAAAAGTGACGTAAAATAAACAAAGTGAAACCAAATCAAGAAATAAATATAAACTACAAGGGGTCACGTATGCGAAGTCCAATAAACCAGTTAAAGTGTTCCGTCTCATGCATGGCCGTAGGCAGGAAAAAATTTCGGGGGGGCGTTCATCCATAATTGTTCCCATGGGCGTCTCCAGAAATTTGAATAATAGAAATATAACAATAATTGTACAATAATAATTAAAATTTCATAATAATAAAACAATTTTATTCCATAATAATAATAATAATAATAATAATAATTATATTATTGTTATATCCTTGAGGGGCTTACTCAATCCAGCAGATGAGTGAATATCCAGCACAAGTTTCTTTTTTTTTTTTTTTTTTTTTTTACGTTTCATACAGTGTGTACTGAAATGCACAATTATTATACTTCGTCATTAAACTTTAGATACCTTCAAGAGAAAAGCTTTAAAAGTTAGATGGAAATTTTAGTCATAAAGCTTTTGTTGTTTGACTTTAAAATTAAATTTTTGGAATTTTTAAAAGTGTGGAACCAGTTATTCTTTTTAAAAAACTTAGCCTGGTGCATGGATTGTAACCT